>NC_090831.1:19759988-20062185 GCF_028021215.1 Eschrichtius robustus
GAAAGAGAGAAAGAGAAAGAAAGAAAGAGAAAGAAAGAAAGAAAAGAAAGAAAGAAAGAAAGAAAGAGAAAGAAAGAAAGAAAGAAAGAAAGAAAGAAAGAAAGAAAGAAAGAAAGAAAGAAAGAAAGAGAAAGAAAAAGAAAGAAAGAAAGAAAAAAAAGGAAGGGAGAAAGAAAAGAAAGAAAGAGGCACAAGGCAACTACTTTTGGAGGTAATTGATATGTCTGTTACCTTGATTGTAGTGATGGTTTTATGGCTGTGTACATTTGTCTAAACTCATCAAATTATATACATTAAATTTCTGCAGTTTTTTGTACATCAATTATACCTCAATAAAGCTGTTTAAAAAACTAAAAAAAAAAAAAAAAGAATTGAAAGGAACCACTCACATGACTTAGTCATAAATCAGATATTAGTGTAAGTAAATATCCTACAAGTAGCTACCCAGTCTTCCTTAGGATTCACAGTTAACCTATGTAGTCACACAATTCTTTAGAAATAGAGTTCCATAGTTCACATGCCTTGAACCAATCAGAAAGTCACCCTGGTCATGATCTTCTCTGCATTCTCTACTTAGCATTCTAATTCAGTCAACATACAATCACAGTTTATGCAACTTCTCTTCCTTTTTCCTTACGCCTCTGCTCCCCCAACCATTTTTGTGCTAATTAGTGCTACTCTGAGAGAAGCTGGGACAGAGAGAAAACAAGCTAATGAATTGTTCTCTTCAATTTGATGAGTGTCTGAAGAGAGGATATATAAACTACAGGTTGAATGTCATTTGCTTATGTATATATGTATGCACGCACACATGTATGTGTTATCTATATGGGAATTTAAATTACGCAAATTTTCCTTCCCCTTATTATTAGGCTGTTCCATATAATCTGTGTTCAAGTAGGTCAAAATTTCATATGGCCAAACTTATACTTTGGTTCATTTAAAACCATACTCTATGGGTGACAAGTTTATGGCTTTGTATTATATACTGACCTTAAATTGTGAAACTCATATATTAGTTTCAGTAGGTTTTGTCATGGTGGTTAAGATTGTGGTTGCTTCCTTAGAATTTTCTGTACAATTGTGTTGTTTATATTTAGGGACAGTTTTACTTCTTTCTTACCAAATTTTGTTTTACTTCTTTTTCTTACTTTTTTCATTGGCTAGGATTTCTACTACTATGTCAAATAAAAATAGTGACAGTAGATATCCTTGATTTGTTCCTGACCTGAAGGAGAAAGCATTCAACTTTCATCATCACTATTTTAGCTGTAGACTTTTTGTGAATGCACTTTACCAGATTGAGGAGTTTACATCTATTCTTTGTTTACTGACAGTTAATTTTTTTAAAATCATGAATGGACACTGAATTTTGTCAAATGCTCTTTCTGCATCATTTGAGATAATCACATGATATTTAACTTTTAGTCTGTTGATACAGTAAGTAAAATTGTTTGATTTTTGAATCATTCCTGGGATAAAGCCCAGTTGGTCATATATATATATATATATATATCATATATAATATTTTTATATGTATTGTTGGATTTGATTCACTAATTTTAAAAGAATTTTATGTCTATGTTTATGAGGAATATTCATTTGCAGTTTTCTGTAATGCCTTTGCCTGACTGTGGTATCCAGGGTTATTCTGGCCTCATAAATTAGTCAGGAAGTGGTTCTTCTTCTGCTGCTGTAGCTTTATAAAGACTTTATATAAGATTATTGTAGCTTTCTTAATTCTTTGATAAAATTCATCAGTGAAACTACCTAGATCTGAAGTTTTCTCTGTGAGGGGATTTTTGTTAATAAATTTAATGTTGTTCATAGACACAAGCCTATTCATATTTTCTACTTCATCTTATGTCAATTTTGATAAATTGTATTTTTCAAAAAATTGTCCATTTCATAGAAGTGGCATATGCTTGTTCATATTATTTATTATTCTTTATAGTTTGTAAAATTTCTGATGATATCCCCTTTCCTTCCTGATACTGGTAATTTGCATTTTCTCTTTTTTTCTTGAAAAGCCTTGCTAGAGATTTAATAATTTTGTCAATGTTTTTAAAAACCAACGTTTGGCTTTGTTAATCTTCTCTGTTGCTTGCATTCTCTTTAATTTGTTTCTACTCTTAATTTATTATTTCCTTTCTTCTACTTACTTTTGGGTTAATTTGCTCATCTTTTTCTGCCTTCTTAACTGGAAATATAAATCACTGATTTCTAAGCCTTTCCTCCTTTCTGTTTTTTAACTTTATTGAACTATAGTTGATTTACAATGTTGTGTTAATTTCTGCCATACAGCAAAGTGATTCAGTTATAGATACATATACATACATATACTTTTTCATATCCTTTTCCACTGTGGTTTGTCACAGGGTATTGAATATACTTCCCTGTGCTATATAGTGCCTTTCCTCCTTTCTAATACAAGCATTTGAAACTATAAATTCCTCTTAAGCACTGCTTTAACTGCATCCCCAAATTGATACGTTGTTTTTTCAATTATTCAGTTTTAAATAATTTCTAATTCCCCTTATACACAAATTACACTTCAATGACAAAATCATGAAAAATTATTTTCATGAGCCTCTGATGTACCAGAGAATCTATATGCACATAGTATATGAATTATTTGGTGAGAACCATGTTTTATGGAAAATCTATGCAAGTATAACCAGTGGTGGAGTAACTTTTTAAATTAGAATTTTAAAGAAAATATTTCCAAGGTCAGGTTACAGAGAAAGCACCAGACACGAAATTCATTCACTGCAGTCAAGCTAATGCCGCTTACAAGGGCAGCCAAGGTGCACAATATAACAGCGTCATCAATGCAGTTCATTTTGTACAAACATTTTTTAAAAAGTAGAGCCTGGTAGAATCTTTACAACACTTTAAAATAAGATTGTTGCTAACCGTAAAAACTGTTTCATCTCTGGTATCTTGTGGCAAAATACAGAAATGAAGAAACTTGTCAAATGTAAAGATGTTGCACATTTTTTGACAAAGGACAAGTGTTATAAATCTTCCAAATTTCTCTGTGATGACAAGAAGTATGTGGCATAGCAGATATTTTGAAAAAAAAAAAAATTATACTTAATCTGTCTCTTCAAAGCAAAGGTGTCATTTTTAGCAATGAGAGCAGAAATATTTAAAAGACAAACATGGAAATGTTTAAACATATGGATTTAAAAAAATAACATATGAAAATGTTTTCATTTTTTTCTTCATAAAAATTATGTGTGTCACCTCTAAAAAGCCTCATGTCATTTTAAACCTGTTTTTTTTTTTCAAATAAATTTATTTATTTATTTAGGGCCACGTTGGGTCTTTGTTGCTGCACATGGGCTTTCTCTAATTGCCGCAAGTGGGGGCTTCTTTTCGTTGCGGTGCATGGGCTTCTCATTGTGGTGGCTTCTCTTGTTGCGGAGTACAGGCTCTAGGCGTGTGGGCTTCAGTAGTTGTGGCACGCAGGCTCAGTAGTTGTGGTGCATGGGCTTAGTTGCTCCACAACATGTGGGATCTTCCGGGACCAGGGCTCAAACCCGTGTCCCCTGCATTGGCAGGCGGATCCTTAACCACTGCACCACCAGGGAAGTCCTAAACCTGTTTTAAAATCTTTCAAACAAAGAATTTTCATAGGAACCACTTAATAATATAAAACTGCAACATGATCCAATTAGTGTGCCAGAACAACTTAGTGAGAGAAATAGAAATCTACTAGCTGAATTTCAGTAAAAGCCTTCGCATAATTAATGAGTGGATAAAAAAACTGAGCATCATGCTTTAGTAAATGCAGTCAGTCAATGATGCCCTTCTTCATATGATGTACATATTGTTGTGAGGTCTATATTTCAGCCATCAGATCCACTAAATTCATGCATTTTAAAAATGAATGAGACCATCGAACTGTTCCATCACAAAGTAAGAAACCAAGATTTTAATAAATAAAGAATCCTATTCAATCACACTGCTGTCACTGGTGGCAAAAAAAGAACTGACAGGGGATGCTATCAAAAAGGTTAGAGACTACTGGTTAAGAGCACGAACTGAGTTTGTGTACTGGTCCTACCATAGACAATCCTAGGTTAGCTATTTAATCTATCAGTTTCCTTCTATGAAAAATGAGAATATTAAAAATATATACCTCATAAGGATTAAATGAGATTAAAATGCATATAAAGTACCTGGACCACTGCTAGTCACTTATGTAACTTTATATAAAAATATTATTGTATAATATTATTACATTAACAATTATAACAATTATGTTGTTATAATAAAATTGTTTTTATAACAATCAACATTATATAACTTCATATAATAAGTATAATGTAAGCCACTTATATAACTTTGAAATATTCTAGCAGCCTCATTAAAAGAGTGAAAAGAAACAGGTGAAACTAATTTTAATAATATATTTTATTTAACCTTATATCTCCAAAATATTATCCTTTCAACATGTGACACTGGTCACATTTCAAGTGATCAGTAGCTACATGTGGCTAGGGGCTACCATATTGGCCAGTGCAGGTCTAGAAGATAATAAATGTGTATAACAGCTACTATTTGAAATGCTTTTATTGTTATTACTACTATAATTTTCAAAACACCAGACATCCTCATATTCAAATGTAAATCCAAAGCATATTCCTAGATCAAGTATTATCTTTGTCATTTCTCTTCTAGGATCTTGGCAATGGCCTTATTTTTGTTGTTTGAGAATCATAAGTAACACAGTTGACTTTATGTGGTTGAATCACAGGCCATGGGGCTAGTCTATAAATAATCAGTCAGGAGGAAATGTAAAATTAGATAGGAATTAAATAAGAAACAGACTTTCTTGAGGTAAACTTTCAAAATAGAGAAAAAGAAAAAAGATATTAAATAATCCAAGCAAGGGGCCATTGATTGAGGACACTTTATGCTCTAACAAATCCAGAATATGTTCTAACCATAAAGACTACCAGTGTGTATATCTTGGGTGGGGAAGGGTGATAACAATAAGTAAAGAAATCTTATATAGGAAAAAAATCAAAGTATAAAGCCTTTTAATAAAAGAATATTGAAAACAATATTATGGAAAGCATTCAATCCCATTTTTTTTCCATTCATTTTCATTTTTAAATGTCTACTTTTCTTTTGCTTTAATGTTGTGGTGTCACCAAATAAGAAAATTATATCTTCAGCAAAAAAGATATATCCCAGGGGCTTCCCTGGTGGCGCAGTGGTTGAGAATCTGCCTGCCAATGCAGGGTACACAGGTTCGAGCCCTGATCTGGGAAGATCCCACATGCCGCGGAGCAACTGGGCCCGTGAGCCACAATTACTGAGCCTGCGCGTCTGGAGCCTGTGCTCCACCACAAGAGGCCGTGATAGTGAGAGGCCCGCGCACCGCGATGAGGAGTGGCCCCCGCTTGCCACAACTAGAGAAAGCCCTCGCACAGAAACGAAGACCCAACACAGCCATAAATAAAAATAAATAAATAAATTTAAATAGCACTTGGCAAACAAAGCGAGGGAAGAAAAATATAGCTATAAAAAAAAAAAGATATATCCCAGATGTGAACAAAACACTTAATGAACACTTAATATACTTAATAAATAATTTATAATATATTAATAAATTAATAGTTAAATAAACACCTAATAAAATAAATCATATTATTAATCAGTATCTATATGAAACATATTGATGGGTTTTTAAGGATTATCTATCTAAAGGATTGATCAGCAACTGAAATCTGATCTTACAAAATAGCTTTCTGAGCATAAGCCTATTTTGAATGTGATTTATTAGCATTAACCTGAAAATTTAGGTCTGAATTTGCCTCTAATCACTTTGCAAGTCTATCTGCATAGCAGCTGTCTAATTTAGACTCACATCCTCACTTTACATTGCATACAGTACAGAACTCTACAAATTCAATAAAGAAGTCTCACAGAGTCATAGTACGTATAAATATGCCATCATAAAATGGACCTGGGACACTGATTGATCTCACACTTAAGTTCACTCTTTTTCATTGAAAATAAAATAGCTCATTACACACTGAAAAGCAAGTCATTAATTGTAAAGTGGTTCTTAGGCTTTTCTGAATCCTTGAGCCCTTTCAAAGGTGAAAGCTATGCATCCCCTTCCCAGAAAAATTGACATATGCAAAAAAGCTTTTGTATGCAGTTTTCATTGTGTCTCCTCTGACCCTAGGTTAATTTATTGCTGGAGCAGAAAGATCACCCACAGGCAAATATTCCACAGTTCTAGGTGGCCAAGAAAGTAGTCACACACACGGAACTGCTTCTCTTTATGCCCTAGCCCCACCATACCCATTTCCTGGTTGGTCGGGGGAAGGTGGACCCAATCAGGGGCAGTTAGTTTTCCATAACCATCAATTAAGTTGGTCCATAGCATATACCCAGTAGCATCCATAACTAATATCTTACTGGTGTTTTTAAATCGGAATTTTTTAACAAAAGAGGTGAATTAATACACATTACAGAAAACCATAATGCCAATTTACTAAGCATCTAAAGGAAAAATATGTAAGTCAGTTATAAATGCCTTATATTACTATACATCTGTTTTTTCATCCATTGATTCAATAATGCTATTGAACATCTACTCTGTGTCTGGTACTGTGCTGAAAAGCCATGACGAAGACGCATGGCTTCTTTCCTTCTACTACAAAAGAAGAGGGGAAATGTTAAAATGGGGTTAAGTGCAAGGAAACCAGAGGAGGGGCCTGGTTTTCAGGGAAGGTTTTAGGCAAAGTTGAAGACAAGGCTGAGTCCAGAAGAATGAGTAGGGGCACAAGGCATTCCAGGCCAAGATGAAAGCAGGAGTGATGGCCTGGAGAAGAAAGAGTAAGTGCTGAGGCTGGCAAGCTTGTGAGCCTGGCTGAAGCAGAGGTCAGAGTAGGGACATCACAGCAGGTGAGTCTGGAGAGACAGACAGAGGTCAGGTCATGAAGGGTCTTGTATATCTTGCTGGAGCTTTCGGACACCATCCTGAGAGACCATGGCAAGGCAATGAAGTGACTGAAATTGGGAAACAATGGGTTCAGATGAGTGAATTAAGCAGTGGTTCCCACAGTGTGGTCCACAAAGCTCTAGGGCACTCCTAAAATCTTCAGAAGTCTGTGTGGTCAAAAATATTTTCATAATAATAGTAAGACACTGTTTTCCTTTTTCACTCTCATTCTCTCGTGTACCGTGGAGTTTTCCAGAGGCTACAAAATGAGTAATGACTTCATTGATCTGATGTGCTTGTGTTATTCTTGTGTTTTAAATTTTACTGTTTTAGTTTCTAATAAAGTAAATATCTATATCGATATCTCTCCATAGCACAGAAACGAAGCTCCTTGGAGCCCTCAACAAATTTTAAGAATGCAAAGGTTGCCTGAGATCAAAAAGTTTGAGAACGGTTGAATTAAAGGTTTCACTCCAACTGTACAGGATGGAATAGGGAGGAAGGGAGAGAAACAGTTAGGAGGGTCATTTACATCACTGGTGCTTGATGATGGTGGCCTAAATTAAGGCTTAAAGTAGGAATAGAGAAAAGGAGATGAGTCTAAGATATGTTGAGGAGGCAGAATCAACAGAATTTGGTAATTAATTAAATGTGGGCTGTAAAGGAGAAATCAAGAAGGACAATCAGATTCTGGCTTTGAAAGTTAAGTGGAGGCCTTACAGTTAGAGGCAACCCAGGAGGAGTTGTAAGGAGTAGGCTGATTTTTCAGATGTGTTTTGCATCTAGCTGGTCATGTCCACTGGTGAGCTGGCTATACAAGTCTGGAGTACAGCAGAGCCTATAGCTGGAAATAGATCATGAGGTACCTTCAGCATGTAGGTGCTAGTTGAGGTTTTAAAGGAGATGGGATCAGCTCCAGAGGACGTGGAGTACGACAAGAAAGCAGGACTTAGAAGAGAACAGGAATGGGCAGAAGAGGACTCTTAGAAGAAAAAGAAGCAACCCGTAAATGTACTATCAGGAAGGTAAGGCGAGAGTGTTTTAGGAAGAAGGCATGAGTCAATTGTGTAAAACACTGCAGAAAGGAGTCTTCCAATTCTGACAAGATGATGAACCAGACCTGGCTGCTGAGTTCCTTCTGCCAAATCAACCCTGGAGAAACTACAGAAGCTAGAGGTTGCAACAGATGAAAGTATCAGTAACATAAAAACTGAGAAAGTCCCAGGGAAACCAAAGGCTGTCATGAATCAGCAAGGTCAAGTGCAGTCTGGTGCAATGAGAGAAGAGGTTGAGGGAAAGCTTTTAAATTCTGCTCTAGTCTCCACCCAGCACTGCCATGCAAGATCACAAAAATCAGCCTGTTTCTGGGGTACAACATCAGGCACCCAAAAGCCCAGTGGAGCAGGGAGCTAGAGTACAGCAGTGAAGCAGATCGACCCCTGGGACATTTATTCCTCCACTTCTCCCCTTTAAACCTCCAGGACTAAAAGATGACAAACCAAGGAGATTGGCATGATAGCGAAATGTAACAACAAGAGAAAACTCTAAAGCCTTGAAGAAAGAAAGAGCTTATCATTTGCAAAGGATAAAAATCTGAATGAAATCGTTATCTCCCAGTAGAAAAAATTTGATGCAGAAAGATAATAAGGTAATATTTTAAAGTACTGAAGGGAAAAACTTTTGAGCCTACAATTTTATGGCCAAAAATTATTATATACATGTGATGGTGAAATAAATATGCTCTCAGGCTGATAAGGTCTCAGAAAGTTTGCCACCCAAAGGCCCACTTTGGAAATATTCTTAGAGGAAGTGCTTTAAAAAGATGAGAAATAAATTCAGGGGAATCCTGCAAGAGATACAGAAAATAAGAATGATCAATAAATTTAAAATATGTACTACCCTCTAAAAAGACAAGGACCAAAGAAAAGAAACAGAAAAAAATGTAGCCCAAAACAATCCAGTTCTAAATACCAGAAGATACCAACATGGTGTGGGGAAGGGGGTGTGAGGGCTACAAGGATGAGAGAGCCTCATTGGAGAAACCTGTAGATGATGCTAAGTTAAAATTCGACAGCAATGAATACAGTAAGAACGGCACAATTACAGCAGCGAGGCCATGAGAAAGCCTGAGAGGTGTCTGCTGAAAGAGGTCATTCTTGACTATTTGGATAATCAATTTAAGAAAGGTAGTGGGGACTAAAGCCAGACAGCAGTGGATTTAGGAGTGAGCAAGAGACGAAGAAACAGAGAGCAAGTACAGAAAACTCTTGTAAAAATTACCTTTATGTAGACAGGTGAAATCCTGGGTTGTGGGAGGGCTTCTGAGATGGGAAGGAATTGAGCATTTAAGATTTTATGTATCAGCACAAAATAGATTTAAGGTGGTTTTGAAATACATACAAACCAAATGAGCAAATTAGGATATAGGGGAACTGAAAGGGGGAAAATTAAGTCATCAGATGTACAACATGCATACCTTACACACTTGCAAAGATGGGGCGGAGGAGGGTGCTGAGCTTCCTGGCAGCCAATTCAAAAAGAACACTTTGCTTAAAAATGAACCCACATAAACATGAATTTCAATTAGAACCCCGATCTGCACTCACACAGGATGCTGCAACAGGCCCTAGAAGAGCTGGCTAAGTCCTTGTCTCGGTCCATCTCTACTCTAATGTCTTCATTAGCTTCCACAAAGAATAGACATCTCCTCGATAAGGCATCAATTACTCCAACTTGAAAGCAGACAGGAGGACAAAGACTGAAAGGAGGTTTTCTGCAAACCAGATTTTTAAAAGAATGCCTTAAATTTAATGTCTTTCCCATCTTGTTTCCATTGTCTCTTTTATTCCTTCCTGTTTTCTAAATGACTGTTACCGTCACATTCAATTGGTATTGAAGCCCTGCCAGGAGTAATGGCCAGAGCAGTCCGAGGAGCACTGACCTGTTTCTCCTTGATTTTGTCCTTCTGTATCTCAAGTAGAACAAAAGCCTTGTCTTCAAAGAACAGTTCAAACATCAACAGGCACGTTGCTTTTCATAAACCACATGTCCACCTCAGTCACCTTTTTTCTTTCTTTCCTGGATTGAACTTCTAAGTCTACCTGCATTATTCTTTGTTGATTTGCCTCAGTCATGTCTCAAATTCATATACATATATAATTTCATTTAAGCTTCCAAACAACCTTGTTATGTATTATTACCCTACCTCTATAGATAAGGAAAAATAAAATCAGAGTAAGTTGCCTGAGTTGTACTGATTACAGCCCAAGTGGCAGTGCTGAGATTCCAACCTTTTTGTAAGAAATAATTAAGGAATAACACAGATAGACCCCTGAGTGTATGTCTCTGGATCTTTTCCTGGATCTTTAAATGGCTATTGTTCTGCTCTGGTATTTTCTATGCTATTTTGTTTGTTGTTGTTGTTGTTTTTGGTTTAAGTAACATCAGGGATGGTTAACATACAAACTTCTAGCTGGGAGAGCAAATCTATTTCAGAGTACCCAGTAAGGATGTGAGGGGAAAATGTCCATCCCTTGGTTGTTTCAGAAGGGACTCCTTGTTTGCTTCAGAAAGCTGAAGGAAGACTCTGGGAGCACATTAATAGATGCTAACAACTTTTTCTATAGGAAAGCGTGAAAACTTGCCCCACTCTTGTGCAAGATGGAACATGAAATATTTTGATACATTATCCTCCTATATTAAAAAAAAAAATCTAGGCTGCTGTTTTAAAATAGGGCAGATGTGACCCCAGTTGCCTTTTGGGGGGTTAATTTTTAAATGTTTGCACACCAACAATTTCATCAACAAAAACATACATCTCTGAATAAAATGAGAAATACTTATAACCAAGAAGAAAAACAGATAATATCACTGGTAGTTACTGATTTTATAATGTTTTTCAGTTCATCAGAGGGATTTTTCTTTTTGTGCAAGCATTTTGCTTGCTTATTTTGTGTCAAATTCTAAACCTAGCCCTGACACCAGTATTTAATTCCCAGAGGCTAGTATATATACACAAGGAAAGCTTCCAAAGATATCTTCCTATCAACTGAGTTATTTAAAATAATAATCTATTTGTCTGCCAGAAAAAAACATACTGATATCATATTAAAGCTAGACTTTTGGATGGGGAAACATATTTTGTTATTCATTTCTAAACAATTTAAAAAAGAAATATGAAAATAATCACAAAATAAAACTTTCTAGAGTCATAAAATTATTTTATACTCCTAAGTGGTTAATTCCTTTTTTAAATTAATTGAAGTATATTTGATTTACAGTGTTGTATTAGTTTCAGGTGTACAGCAAAGTGATTTAGTTATACATATACATATATCTATTCTTTTTCAGATTCTTTTCCCATATAGATTATTACAGAGTATTGAGTAGAGTTCCCTGTGCTCTACAGTAGGTCCTTGCTGATTATCTATTTTATATATAGTAGTGTGTATACGTTAATCCCAACCTCCTAATTTATCCCTTCCCCTCCTTCCCCTTTGGTAACCATAAGTCTGTTTTCTAAGTCTGTGATTCAGTTTCTGTTTTGTAAATAAGTTCATTTGTATCATTTTTTTAGATTCCACATATAAGTGACATGATTTGATATTTGTCTTTCTCTGTCTGACTTACTTCACTTAGTATGATCATCTCTAGGTCCATCCATGTTGCTGCAAAAGGCATTATTTCATTCTTTTTTCATTCATTTTATACATATTAGTGTATACATGTCAATCCCAATCTCCCAATTCATCACACCACCACCACCACCCCTGCCACGTTCCCCCCTTGGCATCCGCACGTTTGTTCTCTACATCTGTGTCTCAATTTCTGCCCTGCAAACCAGTTCATCTGTACCATTTTTCTAGGATCCACATATATGCGTTAATATACTATATTTGTTTTTCTCTTTCTGCCTTACTTCACTCTGTATGACAGTCTCTAGATCCATCCACGTCTCTACAAATGACCCAATTGCGTTCCTTTTCATGGCCGAGTAGTATTCCATTGTGCATATGTGCCATATCTTCTTTATCCATTCATCTATCGATGGACATTTAGGTTGCTTCCATGTCTTGGCTATTGTAAACAGTGCTGCAATGAACACTGAGGTGCATGTATCTTTTCGAAGTATGGTTTTCTCCAGATATATGCCCGGGAGTGGGATTGCTGGATCATATGGTAGCTCTATTTTTAGTTTTTTGAGGAACCTCCATACTGTTTTCCATAGTGGTTATATCAATTTACATTCCCACCAATAGTGTAGGAAGGTTCCCTTTTCTCACACCCTCTCCAGCATTTATTGTTTGTAGACTTTTTGATGATGGCCATTCTGACTGGTGTGAGGGGATACCTCAGTAGTTTTGATTTGCATTTCTCTAATAATTAGCGATGTTGAGCATCTTTTCATGTGCTTTTTGACCATCTGTATGTCTTCTTTGGAGAAATGTCTATTTACATCTTCTGCCCATTTTGTGATTGGGTTATTTGTTTTCTGCATCATCTGTTTGTATATTTTGGAGATTAATCCCTTGTCAGTTGCTTCGTTTGCAAATATTTTCTCCCATCCTGTGGGTTTTCTTTTCACTTTGTTTATGGTTTCCTTTGCTGTGCAAAAACTTTTAAGTTTTTTTTTTTTCTGGCTGCGTTGGGTCTTCATTGCTGTGCGCAGGCTTCCTCTAGTTGCGGTGAGTGGGGGTTACTCTTCATTGCCGTGTGCAGGCTTCTCACTGCGATGGCTTCTCTTGCTGTGGAGCACGGGCTCTAGGCATGTGGGCTTCAGTAGTTGTGGCTCGCAGGCTCTAGAGCACAGGCTCAGTAGTTGTTGCGCATGGGCTTAGTTGCTCCACAGCATGTGGGATCTTCCCAAACCAGGGATCGAACCCGTGTCCCCCGCATTGGTAGGTAGATCCCTAACAACTGCGCCACCAGGGAAGTCCCGCTTTTAAGTTTATTCGGTCCCATTTGTTTATTTTTGTTTTTCTTTTCTTTTTTTTAAATTGGAGTATAGTTGCTTTACATTGCTGTGTCAGTTTGTTTTTATCTTCATTACTCTAGGAGGTGGATCGAAAAAGATATTGCTGTGATTTATGTCAAAGAGTGTTCTGCCTATGTTTTCCTCCAAGAGTTTTATAGTATCTGGTCTTACATTTAGTTCTTTAATCCATTTTGAGTTTATTTTTGTGTATGGTGTTAGAGAATGTTCTAATTTCATTCTTTTACATGTAGCTGTCCAGTTTTCCCAGCACACTGAGGGGTTAATTCTAATACTTCCACAAAGACAGGTCATAAGTGACAAGCCAGAAGCCGTGACTTGGGCTTGAGGTAGACGTTTTAGTACTATATGAAGCTCTGTGATTAAGTAAAAATTTTAGATTCAACATTAATTAGACAATATGATCAGACAATATAATCAGGACAGCAATTGTGAATGTGTCGACCACACATACACAGATACTGGCGAGAGAACTGGCTAAATTATCAAACCCGAAAAGAAAATGCCTACTTTTGTTATTTCCTAAGTCATCAAGAAGATTCAATTGTTCTCAGCTTTGAAAAAAGGATATTGACTACAGAAACTTTGCATAGACAGTAGCATGCATTCTTAGATATGATGGAACAATTTAATTAATGATGATGTTAGGATCCCGTTTTCATACATGCATTGTTCTACTGCCTCTTCCTAAGTGAGGAAAAAGTTGGCACTATGGGATCACACCACCAGGTAATATATGTAGATTTTAACATAATGTGGACACACATGTACAAGATGGCCGTCATTTAGGATAAGGTTAGGCAAAGGCAGCATAATATGACCGCAGCTCCAAAAGGCTAAATGACCATTTAAAAACGAAACAAGCAAGGTGAAATGTTACCATTACCTACTTGATGCATTATGCCACTGAGATGTTATCTGCTGCTTTACTGGGATAACGCTTTCCATTCATTGTAATTAGACTTGTTCTATCCTGGCATATGCTACATAACCTCAGCTTTCATATTTTGAACAAGCAACAAACAGTTGGGACTACTGGGTGACAGTCCTCATTCCTGATGCTCACCACAGCCAAAACTGATGCATGAGGTGTTTCAAGTTGTGATTGCTTGAACTGAACAATCCCAGCTACTTTGTTCATGACCCTGCATATAAAAATGTCAAGTACTTGAAGAACTAGACGATTTGAATTTGAAATCGGGTTTAAAACTCCTGATTCCACATGAACCACTGGTCTGCTTATAACCCTAGATGGCGAGAGTGCAAATGATTTCAACTTACAGCAAAGAGGAGCCCTAATGTAGACGGAATCAGCCAGGAAACAAGTCAGGCTACGTAAGTACAAAAGCTGATCATGGAATGTTTTTAAGCTATGTGGTTTTCTTCTTTCAAATTTATACAGTAATTCAAACTACATGTTGACAAAATACTTTCAAGCAAAGACCCTGCCAGGCCTGCTTTAAAGAATGATCTGACACTAGCACCATTCATTTTTATATAAGCAATGAACATATTTAAAAGAATAATTTGCTTCCTTTAGGAAGTAGGAGGGAAGCTACATGGCTGCTTTATCTGTGAAGTTCTTAGCAAACCCTTTTACTTAGATAGTTTAGTGTAGGCTGGAAGAGGTTTAGGAATAATGATATTTCGCTCATCCATAAATCCAGCTTTTCAAGTTCACAGAGGTTTCATCTGAGAACCGGACTGGTCTCCTTGAGATATTCAAGGGTATTGTTTTTTCCCTCCTGTCCTCCCTTTTTCCACCTTGCCTTCCATCTCTCCATAAACATTACTGAATGTTGACAATGGCGAGGTCTCTGCTGGATTTGACTAGACCGACCCTGAACACCTTGAGACACAATGCTTTTGAATCCCTAGCATAGTACCTAGAACACAGTAGGTACCTTATAAATGTTTGCTAATTATTCTTCATTTTAATTTTATTCAATATGATTTTTGAATGTTTATTATGCGTTGCACACTGGGTTGGGGGCTGGCTGAGGCAGCAGTGAGAGTAGTGAATAATACACAGTTCCTCTTCTCTCAAAGAACTGCATCTAGTAAAGGAGAAAGATCACAGAACTTAATTATAAAGCAGTGTAGAGTTCAATGGTAAGCCATTCATCAAAAAGTTTTTTTTTAACCCACTAATGTAAATAAAAGCATGAGGCTGGTCCAAAGAATAAAGGATGTCTTGGGGAAAGAGAATTCTTAGCAAAATGTATGTAAGATAGAGAACTAACAAAGTTACCCCTGGCACGTGTAGTTTTAAATTCTTTGATCTACTCTTAATTTGGTCCCTTTCATAAACCCTGACTTCATTTTCTTAAGAGCTTCACTATGTTTTGGAACATAGTGTAGAACACAGGAATAACAGGAGTATTAAAATATCACATACAAGTCAACCGATGAAATTTCAATCCTTAACAAGCAAGAAAAATTAAAATTGAAATCCCTCCATATATTAGAATAAAATGCTTACATGGACAGTGTATAGAAAATGCCATGCCAATAAACTGGGAAATATACCAGTGGCACACTGCATCAGAGTCAATGGGGCAATGATAACATTTTACACTACTTTATGGGTGTTAAGTTACAATTTTACCATTGTGAACAGAAGTAATAGGTAGTGTTGATGGAAAAACAGTTAAAATGACACAGAAGCTTCCCTGAACTTTATCTTCTATGTGTAATAGTTTATTTTAAGAATATTCAGCCCAGTATAAGGGAGAGCTGGGAAAGGATAAGGATGTATCTATTTTGTAAGTAAAAGGTTAAAAATGAGAAGATGGAAGAAATACTTCATTTAGTCCTCTACATGAAAAAGCTTCAGAAAAACCTTCTAGGAAATAATTTCACCAAATCACCTCCCAGAGTTAAGAGAATCCCTCAGGCATTCCCAACTATGAAAGTATAAAAACAACTTCATTACTGAAAAAAGAAATTAGTAACATAATTAATCACCTACAGATGTGATATTAGAGCTAAGAAGAAAGCTGAATCTTTAAGAAAAGCATTTCAGCTAAACTCTTTTTTTTTCTTTCATTTCTTGCCTTCTTTTCCCTTCAGGTGACAAGATAGCAAATAACCACAGTTGTCTTTCTAATCATCATCATAAGAGCAATAATAAGATGTAACATTTACTGAGCACCTAAGATGTGCCAGGTGGCACCATATTAAGAGCTTACATACACTATTTCATTCAATATTTCTAACAGGCAAATGAGGCACACATCCATTTTTTGCAGATAAGAAAACCTTATTCTCAGAGAAGTTAACAAAGATCACCAAATTACTACATGTTGGAATAAACACTCAAGTTCACGTCTATGTGTATGTGACATACAAACATCCTTTGTCAATATCAATACCTGGACAACCCCCATCCAAACTCCCCATTCCAAGAATCCCCAGTCTCCAACCCCACAACTGCTTTCCATCTCATCTCCTCCACTACCATGATTCCAACACGCCTTTCCCCTTACTGGACCCTACAATCTACCGATTGCACCACTTTTTACTGCCCCTCTGCTACTTCATGTCTTTGTCTCCCTTTCCCCAGCTTAAATGCCATGTTCTATCAGAGGGTTTCTCAGCCTGGGCACTACTGACACTTTGGGCTGGATAATTCTCTGTGGTGGAGGCTGTCCTGTGCCCTGCAGGCAGTTCGGCTGCGTTCCTGACCTCTGCCCACTAGGGTAGCCTCTAACTACCAGATGTCAGTAGCTTCTCCTCCAACCAGCTGTCATGCCCAAGAACGTCTCCAGACCTGGCTGACTGACCTTTTACATTAAGCAATATTTGGATTTATTGTTTGGATTTATTGTTTATTCAGGTCGTCTATACTTTTTACACATTTTTTATCTATCTTTCTTTGGCCTTATATAACCTCCTCTGTAATGGAAAGCTGTGAGCCTTTTGAAATGAATTGAAAGACTGTCTAGTCCTGGTGCAGATCCTGCAAGAGCTCCTCAGTGCCTCAGTGGACGGCCCTTCTTCTTTCTGTCCCTTCATTCAGCAGCACTTCTGTGAATGATGACAGACAGTTCTCTGATTCCCAGCAAAAGGACCTCAAGCCAAATGGGGTCACCTCTTGCAGAGCAAGTGCCTATGGAGAGCAAGTGCCTATGGAGAGACAGCTAAACCTTAAAACCAGTTTCTCTAGAATGATACCAGTAAATCACACACTTGGTAAAGTCGTCATAGTTTTAAGAAACTTAATATGAAAACACTATAAAGCACAGTCCCCTTCCCCACCTCCCCCTTTTTTTAAGGGAAAGAAGCATTTATAGGATATTTTCTTTTTTTTTTCATATATTTTTTTTTCTAAATTTTTTAAAAATTTATTTATTATTTATTTATTTATGTCTGTGTTGGTCTTCGTTTCTGTGCGAAGGGCTTTCTCTAGTTGCGGCAAGCGGGGGCCACTCTTCATCGCGGTGCGCGGGCCTCTCACTATCGCGGCCTCTCTTGTTGCGGAGCACAGGCTCCAGACGCGCAGGCTCAGTAATTGTGGCTCACGGGCGGGGCCAGTTGCTCCGCGGCATGTGGGATCCTCCCAGACCAGGGCTCGAATCCGTGTCCCCTGCATTGGCAGGCAGATTCTCAACCACTGTGCCACCAGGGAAGCCCCTATAGGATATTTTCTTGTCTAAAGCACTAAATGAGTGATTTTTGTTTTGGGGTGTTTTTTGCTATGTTTTATTTCAGGAAAGCACATTAGGTAGGATGCATCATATTATCTCTTTAAAAACCAAGCTAAAGCCCATTTCAGACCATTGTTCCTTCTTCACAGACCTGTTCGCTACTGGCTTTTCTTCCTGCACCACTACCCCACCAACTCCCTACAGCTTTATTGAGGTATAACTGATATATAGCATTATATAAGTTTAAGGTGTACAATATGGTGATTTTATATTTGTATATGTTGCAAAATGATTGTCACAATAAGGTTAGCTAACACATCCATCACCTCAGAAAGTTACAGTTTGTGTGTGTGTGGTGAGAACTTGCAAAATCTACTCTCTTAGCAAATTCCAAGTATAGAATATTGTTAACTACATCAATATACATATAATATACATCATGTTGTATATTAGATCCCCATAACCTATTCATCTTATAACCAGAAGTTTGTACCTCTGACCAACCTCTCCTCCAACCAACCAACCTGTTCTCTGTTTCTATGAGTTTGGCTTTTTTTTTTTTTTTTAAGATTCCATATATAAGTGAGATCATAGTGTATTTGTCTTTCTCTGTCTGATTTATTTTACTTAGCATAATGCCCTCACAGTTCATCCATAATGTTGCAAATGATGCAGGATTTCCTTCCTTTTTGTGACTGAGTAATATTCCATTGCATACATATACTGATTCTTTTTATCCATTCATCATGGACACTTAGGTTTCCATGTTTGGTTATTGTGAATTATGCTGCAATGAACGTGGGGTTGCAGATATCTCTTCAAGATAGAGACTTCATTTTTTTGAGTACATACCCAGAATTGGAATTGCTTCTCTTTGTAATTTTTTGAAGAACCTCCGTACTGTTTTCCATTGTTCTGCCAGCCTTTCTGACCACTGCTGGCCCTTTCTAGTTTAGCCTTTCCTCTCTCCACGGCCAGGCCAAGTTAGATGGCCCACCTCTCTGCTTCCATAAGCAGCAGCCCCTCTGATGACTTCATTATAAATGTCCCATCACAACCCCCAAACATCTTGCTCCATGAGGCCTACCTTACCCTTAACCTCTATTTTAACTGGCACCTCCACCACCTCTCCCCAGCCTGGTCTCCATTACCATTAGCTTGTTCTCCTTTCCTCTCATAACACATGCCATCTCCTTCCTAATGGACTTGACTTATTTACTCTAACACTTATTTTTTCTTTCTCTCAGTAAAATGCAAATTCCATGAAGGCAGGGAACGTTGGCATGTTTCATTCACCAAGATATCCCCAGCACCTGGAACATTGTAAGGAGCTCAGTAACTATGTGTCAATGAATCAATTAATTTAATTATAATCGTTGATTCACTCAAAGGTATTAATATATTTCCCAATAGCCTCTGAGTCCTTGAGTACAGGGATTCCATCTTATTCATCTCTGAATTCCCAAAGTATTTTACAACACCATCATCACCACCAGGGTGACAGGGAATATTAATGAATGTGTACAAATTGCCAGCTCTGTAACCCTTTTTTGGTGCAATACCATATTTCATCTTCACCATGAGATAGCTATGACATTATTATCCCCTTTGTATAGGTGAAGAAACTGAGGCTTACAGAGATGAAGTAACTTGCCCGAGTCATACAGACAATTCATGATGGAGTTGGGATTCAAGCCCATTCCATTCAAGTTTCACTCTAGAATTCCTGCTTAACAATTTTGGAATAAAAGTTAGTTGAAGATAAATGAATCTCTCTAAGCCACATAGTCCAACTTAATTTATTTTGGGAGAGGAGGAAATGAGAGAAACTATCACTAGGAGGACTGTGGCAATCTGTGCTTTCCATGTCTGAACAATTTCCAAATTCTCTTCTTCCTCCTCTATGTCTTGGCAACTTATCTTATTCTTCCCCCTTTCTATTTTTCTGTAGAGCTTTTTCTCTTCCAGTGCTTTATGTAATCTCCAGTGTTGACAGCCATCATCTTCTCTCTGGCTTCCCTGGCTGAGCCTCTCCAATACTCAGTAAGACTTCATTTCCTCTAGTTCAAGACGCTGCAGAAAAAAATTATTTTCATGGCCTCTTCCCAAGAAGATTTTTATGTGACTTTCCCCCATCATATGTGATCTTCATCTACCTCATCTCACATTTTCAGTCCATTTGCTTCTCCCCAGTGTGCTCTTTTGAGTCTTTTCTTTCTGACTCCTAACTCTCTGATATCATTCCATAAAAATCAGCTGCTAGCAGGTGGCCTTCTGCAACACACCCAGTTTTCTCGTGCCGCAAAGCCTTTCCTCTGGTCAGGACTCACTTCGACCCTTTCTCTTCTCTACCCTCACCCAAACTTGCCTACATGTTTTCTTTCTTCCTTAAATCACCTGGAGCAAAGCTATTCTTGCTCACCAGTCCTTAAGACTACACTTATATTTAAAACCCACAGCATCTTCCTTTTTAAAAAAATTTCAATGATAAATCCTTTTCTAATTCTATCCTTTCTCATGTCCTCCAGGACCTTACTTCATTAAGTGTGTGTTTCTCTTTTGCACAAACTTACTACATTTGCTGTTTCCTCTCTCTGACAGTCTCTCTTATCCTTCAAACAAGATGGAATAACAAGCACAAATGTCTCAGTCTGGCTGTGCCCTTGGCCCATGTCTCTCATTCCTTTCAACTCAAATTACCCCAAAGTGTCATCCATGATTACTCTCCTCCACGCTTCCCACCTGACTGTTCTTCACCCCTGTCAATATGCCTTAATCCACTGCACTACTAAATCCATCCCTTGGAAGACCACCAGCAACCCTCTAAATTTAAATTTTACATAACTTAAATGCAACCTGTCTTCAATTTTCACCTTCCTCCATCTTTACAGGGAATTCAACACTTACCACCACGTCTCTCTCAGCTCGTCTTTTCTTCTTTGACAAGCCTCTTTGTTACCTACCTGTCTACCTGTCTTGTCTCTTTATTAACTAAAAGGCAGAGGATTATCATAGCTGTTTTATGTCTGCTGCCTGCACTCCACCTGCAAGGGAGGGAAGGCTGCCATGGACACTTTGCTGACCACTGTGCCCCGTCCGGTTCTCTCCTTTCTGTGTAGCAAAAGCAATAAGAAGGTCTGGCTGTAACTCCTGGAAGAAGGCCGAGAAAAGTGCTTTCCATCTTGCTTTGCTTCTGGGTTCTTAAGGTTTATCCACCAAGGCAGATGCGGTCTTCTCTGTGGCCGAGTCTGGGCCCCTGGAACTCTTCCTGGGGTCACAGCCAAAGCTCTCTACTATTAACTGTCCCTCTGCCTTTCTTTGCCTTCTCTGAGCTTTTTTTTTTTTCACTTGGAGTCTGAGGATAAGAGTAAACTTGTCAAGGGTATGGCCAGGGTATTTCTGGTGCTCTAGTCCAGTTTGATCACGTTTTCATGCCATCAAAACACAGAGAAGAGGAGGAGACCTTCAAGTTGGCGGAGGAGTAAGACGTGGAGATCACCTTTCTCCCCACAAATACATCAGAAATACATCTACATGTGGAACAGCTCCTACAAGACACCTACTGAACACTGCCAGAAGACCTCAGACTTCCCCAAAGGCAAGAAATTCCCCATGTACCTGGGTAGGGCAGAAGAAAACAGCAAAAACAGAGACAAAAGAATAGGGACGGGACCTGCACCTCTGGGAGAGAGCTGTGAAGGAGGAAAAATTTCCACACACTAGGAAGGCCCTTCGTGGGTGGAGACAGGGTGTGGTGGGGGGAAGCTTCGAGCCACAGAGGAGAGCACAGCAACAGGGGTGCAGAGGGCAAAGTGGAGAGAGTCCTGCACAGAGGATTGGTGACGACCAGCACTCACCAGCCCGAGAGGCTTCTCTGCTCACCCGCCGGGGCAGGTGGAGGCTGAGAGCTGAGGCTCCAACTTTGGAGGTCAGATCCCAGGGAGAGGACTGGGGTTGGCTGCGCGAACACAGCCTGAAGGGGGCTAGTGCACCACAGCTAGCCAGGAGGGAGTCCGGGAAAAAGTCTGGAACTGCCTAAAGAGGCAAGAGACCATTGTTTCGGGGTGCATGAGGAAAGGGGATTCAGAGCACTGCCTAAACGAGCTCTAGAGATGGGCGGGAGCCGGTGCTATCGGCGTGGACAACAGAGACGGGCATGAAACACTAAGGCTACTGCTGCAGCCACCAAGAAGCCTGTGTGCAAGCACAGGTCACTACCCACACCTCCCCTCCCGGGAGCCTGTGCAGCCCACCACTGCCAGGGTCCCATGATCCAGGGACAACTTCCCCGGGAGAACACACAGCATGCCTCAGGCTGTTGCAACATCACGCCTGCCTCTGCCGCTGCAGGCTCGCCCTTCATCCCGTACCCCTCCCTCCCCCCCAGCCTGAGAGAGCCAGAGCCCCGTAATCAGCTGCTACTTTAACCCCGTCTGGTCTGAGCGAAGAACAGACGCCCTCAGGTGACCTACACACAGAGGCGGGGCCAAATGCAAAGCTGAACCCCAGGAGCTGTGCTAACAAAGAAGAGAAAGGGAAATTTCTCCCAGCAGCCTCAGGAGCAGCGGATTAAATCTCCACAATCAACTTGATGTACCTGCATCTGTGGAATACCTGAATAGACAACAAATCATCCCAAATTGAGGAGGTGGACTTTGGGAGCAACTATAGACTCGGGGTTGGCTTTCTGTGCCTAATCTGTTTCTGGTTTTATGTTTATCTTAGTTTAGTATTTAGAGTTTATTATCATTGGTAGATTTGTTTATTGATTTGGTTGCTCTCTTCCTTTTTTTTTTTTAATATATAGATACATATATATATTTTTCCTTTTTCTCATTTTGTGAGTGTGTATGTGTATGCTTCTTTGTGTGATTTTGTCTGTATAGCTTTGCTTTTACAATTTGTCCTAGGGTTCTGTCTGTCCATTTTGTTTGTTTTTTTGTTTGTTTTTAGTATAGTTTTTAGTGCTTGTTATCAGTGGTGGACTTGTATTTTGGTTGGGTTGCTTTCTTCTTTTTTTTTTCTTTACTTTTTATTACATTTTAATTGTTTTTAACTTTAACAATCTTTTTAATGTTTTATTTTAATAACTTTATTTTATTTTATTCTTTCTTTCATTCTTTTCTTCTCCCTTTTCTTCTGAGCTGTGTGGCTGACAGGGTCTTGGTGCTCGGCCAGGTGTCAGGCCTGAGCCTCTGAGGTCGGAGAGCCAAGTTCAGGACATAGGTCCACCAGAGAACTCCTAGCTCCATGTAATATCAAATGAGAAAAGCTCTCCCAGAGATCTCCATCTCAACGCTAAGATACGGCTCCACTCAACGACCAGCAAGCTACAGTGCTGGACACCCTATGCCAAACAACTAACACAAGAGGAACACAACCCCACCCATTAGCAGAGAGGCTGCCTAAAATCATAATAAGGTCACAGACACTCCAAAACACACCACCAGTCATGGTCCTGCCCACCAGAAAGACAAGATCCAGCCTCATCCACCAGAACACAGGCACCAGTCCCCTCCACCAGGAAGCCTACACAAGCCACTGAACCAACCTTACCCACTGGGGGCAGACACCAAAAACAACGGGAACTACGAACCTGCAGCCTGCGAAAAGGAGACCCCAAACACAGTAAGTTAAGCAAAATGAAAAGACAGAGAAGCACACAGCAGATGAAGGAGCAAGGTAAAAACCCACTAGACCAAACAAATGAAGAGGAAATAGGCAGTCTACCTGAAAAAGAATTCAGAGTAATGTCAGTAAAGTGATCCAAAAAATCTTGGAAATAGAATGGAGAAAATACAAGAAACATTTAACAAGAAACTAGAAGAACTAATGAGCAAACAAACAATGATGAACAACACAATAAATGAAATTAAAAATTCTCTGGAAGGAATCAATAGCAGAATAACTGAGGCAGAAAAACGGATAAGTGACCTGGAAGATAAAATAGTGGAAATAACTACCACAGAGCAGAATAAAGAAAAAAGACTGAAAAGAATTGAGGACAGTCTCAGAGACCTCTGGGACAACACTAAATGCATCAACATTCGAATTATAGGGGTCCCAAAAGAAAAAGAGAAAAAGAAAGGGACTGAGAAAATATTTGCAGAGATTAGAGTCAAAAACTTCCCTAATATGGGAAAGGAAATAGTCAAGAAAGTCCAGGAAGCACACAGAGTCCCATACAGGAAAAATCCAAGGAGAAACACGCCAAGACACATGTTAATCGAATGATCAAAAATTAAATACAAAGAAAAAATATAAAAATATTAAAAGCAGTGGCACATATATATAATGGAATATTACTCAGCCATAAAAAGAAACGAAACTGAGTTATTTTTAGTGAGGTGGATGGACCTAGAGTCTGTCATACAGAGTAAAGTAAGTCAGAAAGAGAAAAACAAATGCCGTATGCTAACACATATATATGGAATCTAAAAAAAAAAAAAGGTTTTGAAGAACATAGGGGCAGGACAGGAATAAAGATGCAGACATAGAAAATGGACTTGAGGACATGGGAAGGGAAAGGGTAAGCTGGGACGAAGTCAGAGAGTGGCATGAACATATACACACTACCAAATGTAAAACTGATAGCTAGTGGGAAGCAGCCACATAGCACAGGGAGATCAGCTCGGTGCTTTGTGACCACCTAGAGGGGTAGGATACGGAGGGTGGGAGGGAGACGCAAGAGGGAGGGGATATGGGAATAAATGTATATGTATAGCTGATTCACTTTGTTATAAAGCAGAAACTAACACACCATTGTAAAGCAATTATACTCCAATAAAGATGTTTAAAAAACAAACAAACACAGAGAAGAGGGTTACTTTCTGTGTTTCTCCCTGCCCCTTTTTCTTCCTCTTTCCCCCTCACTGTGATATTCCTGAGCTTCCAGCCTCCATCTCATCCTCTTCCACAACTTCAGCCAATGCATATGGCTACTGCCCGCAACTAAAATCTTCACTCAGAGAACCCCCAAACCTGTAACTTTAGCTTATCCTTCTTCCAAGTTCTAATTCTGAATTTTGAACTTTTTGTTGGAGACATCCACTTCAAAATCAGTATGTCTAATGTCAAGTTTATAATCTTCTCCCTAAAATCCATTCTCCTTTTAACATCTATACTGTGTTTTTAGTAGTATCATAATCCTCCAGTCATCCAGATCTGAAACACGAATCCATCTTTGACTTCTTCCTTTTCTTCCCCTTTCCCCATTTTCCATGGGTCACTAAATTCTGTTAACTCACCTCAGAAATATGTCTTTCCAATTCTCAACTGTTCTATATCAATCTCTCAGCTGTATTTCAAGCTCTGGTTACCTCACCAATGGCGATTTCTCTCTTTAACTGATCTCCTTAACTGTAGTTAATCTCTGTTTCAAAAAGTCCTATACAATATCACCAGATTGCCCTTCCAAAGTAACATTCTGAACCTATCACTGTGCTGCTCAGAACCCCCATGGCACTCTAGTCCCTGCTAAATGAAGTTCAAACCTCTTCACCTGACACTTAAGCAGCCTCCATAGGTTTTCACCAGTATACCTTTTCTTCTGTTTTCTTTCATCACTATCCAACTTGCATTCTAAACTGCAATCGAATTGGATCTGCTAGTCTTTCGAATTGTGAAACAATTTTCTCACACACGGTAAAGAGCTTGGGCTCTGGAGTCAGACAAATAAGGATTCAAGCTACGAACTCCATAACTTGTAGCTGTGTAACCCTGGGTAAATTACATAACCTTTCTGAGCTATGGTTTTTTCCATCAATAAAATGGAAACAATAATGGTATTTGCCTGGTAGGCTTGCTTTAAGGAATTAAGTAGATAATGCACGTGCAGTGCAGAGTGAGCACAGTGCCTGCCACAGTGGAAGGGATTCACTATCTTTTAGCTAGAATATCACTAATTATTTCTCATTCTTGGAGCATGATTTATGCTTTCCTATCTATGTCTTCCCCATGCCATACCCGCTGCCTGGAACGCCTCCACTCCATCTCTGTTCATTGAAATCACACTCACTCTTATAGGTTAGGGTGAAATCCTTGCCTTCTCTGAAGCCTTCTGGACTCTTGCTCTGAAGTGACTTCTCCCTTCTCTAAAATCCTAAGAAAATCTGTATCACTTTTAGGAGGTTTATCACATTGTATCACAGTTCTTTTTTAGGAGGCTTATGACAATGTATTTTAGTTCTTGGCAAGTTTTCTCATTTCTTAACTCAACTCAAAGCCACTTGATCCATGTTCATTGTTGAATCATCTACTGTGCCTGGTGCAGTCTCTTGCATCCAGGAAATATTTGTTGAAGCAATGAGTAAATAAAGTTTTGATTTTACTTTCCTTAAGAAGAATAGAAAATACCCACAACATAAAAATAACATGAAAGTTAGTAGTTACTGACATTTTACTGAGCATATCAGTGTACTTCCCCTGGGTCAGGCACTGCTAAGCATTTTATGGCATATTAGGCATGCCATAAGGATAGGACTTCCTCATATATTTTAATTAATGTAACTTGGAAAAAAAGGATTGTTTTCTTAGCTATTTCACATACAATTTGATTGGTCCTCAGCAAAAACACTGGCAGCAACTTAATGCCTCTCAATACTAATATCTAAAAAGTGCTTGTTTAAATACGTCCTTCAAAAAATGGCAAGGCCCCAATAAAATCAGACCAGAATAAATGCAAAGTGTAAACTACATGCGGAAAAATATTTATTCTTTCTAAAGATCAAGTAAATGTGAATCAAAGCAACCTTAAGGTATTTACCAATTAAATACAAAGAAACTTTTAAAAAAATCACTTAATCCTGGGATTATGATCAAACAGGCACACACGTATACTATCCGTGAAGTTATAAAGTGAGAAGATGTTTTTGAAAAGAAATCTATGAATATGTAGTTGGAGTCATGAAGGCTGTAATATTCCATTCAAGACATGGCTCAACAGAAGCAAAAACATATAGGCATACATATGTTACTATATAAAATAATAGCAATCTGGAAGTTACTCTGACTGCCCGTAAAAATAGAAAAAAAAGCTTTTTAGAAATAGCATCAACATGACGGAATATTATGCAGCCCTTAAAGTTCATAATTATAAAGTCAATCATATCAGACTCTTGTCATTCCTTTTGGTTGCCTGGCATTTGAGCCCCTTCCTAACATTGGGAGAATTCCATACCTTATGAGTTTCATTGAGAGTCTATAGAAGCAGAAAATGCCAGCTCCTCATTTTCCTAGCCTTCCCTGCAGCTAGGGCATGGGCATATGTCCTAGAAGTCACTGCTCAGATGCCCCTGCCATGCTTTAAAGAGGAGCTGGTGAGCCAGAAAGAGGGGCCAGGGAAGGTTTCTCTCTGGAGACACCGAGGGCAGCGAGTAGGTGATTCGTTTGTGAGTGGCATATTAGTTTGCTAGAGCTGCTGTATCAAAGTCCCACAAACTAGGTGCCTTAAAACAACAGAAATTTATTGTTTTATGGTTCTGGAGGCCAGGCGTCCAAAATCAAAGTGTTGGCAGGACCACACCTCCTCTGAAACCTGCAGGGGAAAATCATTCCTTGGTTCTTCTAGCTTCTGATGTTTGCTGGTGATCCTTGGCACCCACTCTGTGCCTTCATCTTCATGTGGCCATCTCTTCCTTGTGTGTCTCTCCCCTCTTACAGGGATGTCAGTCATATTGGACTAAGGGCCCACCCTACTCCAGTAGGACCTCATCTTAACTAGTAGCTACATCTGCAACTATTTCCAAATGAGGTCACCTTCTGGGGGTTAGGACTTTAATCTCTCTTTTCGGGGGGCCACAATGCAACCCTTGGCAGGTGGTATCTACCAATCTGTGCCAGTCTGTCTCCAGTGCAAGCTTCGGTGTCTAGTGCTTGGTGGCTCCCTCCTCATGCTGGAGACCTGACTGGGACCTTGCTTTGGGCTCTCTAGCCAATTATAGCCCTCCTGGAAAGTCTAGAAGCTATCTGATGTCCTTTGATAATTCTTTTTCTACTTAAACTAGCTACATTTCTGTTGCTTTCAACCAAGAATGCTATACAACTATTTAGAAGTATAAAAATATTTATGTATCTATGGGTTTTGATAAATTTTTAATGACATGTATCTACCCATATAGAATAGTTTCACTGCCTTAGAAATCCCTGTGCTCCACCTGTTCATCTCTCCCTCCCACCTCACCCCTGGCAACCACTCATCTTTTTTACTGTGTCCATAGTTTTGCCTTTCCCAGAATGTCATAGAGTTGGAAGCCCGCAGTGTGCAGCCTTTTTAGATGGACTTCTTTCACTTAGCAATACGCATTCAAGGTTCCTCCATGTCTTTTCTTGGCTTGATAACACGTTTCTTTTTATAACTGAATAATATTCTGGATGTACCAGAGTTTATCCATTCATCAATTGAAGAACAAATGTACAACACAAAGAGTGAACCCCAGTGTATACTGTGGACTATAGTTAATAACAGTGTATCAGTACTGGCTCATCAAGTGTATTATAACAAATGCGCCACACAAATGCAAGAAGTCAATAAAGGAAACTGTGTCGGGGCAGGGGGTGAGGGTAATATGGGAATTCCCTATTCTTTTGCCCAATTCTACTGTAAATCTAAGACTGTTCCCCAAAAATCTACTAATTAAAAATATATTTATGTATCACATTAAATGAAAAAAGTAGGATAGAAAATAGAATGTGTTTTATGATTGTAAGCATGTGAAAATATGTTCTTAGGTAGCCAAAAACTGGAAATTAGGGGAATATTATATTGGGGTTGGGGTGAGGGAATAGCTCTGCTTTATCAATTTTTCATAATTGTCTTCCATATTATTATATTATATTCTGGAAGAAATGAGAAGGAAAGAAACAATGACTCAAAGTCTGCCTCCAATCTGATATTATAATTTATTATTTTCTTAGTAGGAATTTCAAAATAGTGTTTGGGGATAGGGAATCCATCTACCACTCTGGCAGTAAGAAAAAAAACATATCACGCATCATTCACAGAATAGTTAAGAGTGACAGCCACTCAACCGAGCTCTCAAGTCAAATTGAATCTTAACTATTTTGTGTTAGCACCTAGCACAGGCATCACAAACAGAAAATGCTTAATAGTTGTTGTTGAATGGTTAAATTATTAATAATTATATGAGTAAGCAAGTGTCCTTGATGTAGGATTAAGAATTTATTCTCCCACTTTTCTGTTTCGATTTCCAATTTCTTGGCTCTGATCAAACCGACACCAGTTGATGAATAAAAAGTTATGCTCTTAAATCAATTTCTGCACTCATTGTTTTTCATCATGATCTCAATTATATGCTAATCAGAGTTAACATTCACTAGTGGTATAACGATATGGGGCAACTTGTTTTCTTCTCAGGCTGACTCATGAAGGAATGCTAACAACCATTAAATCCAAACACATCCTGAGCAATGCCATTATTAAATATTGGAAACACACTCATTTGAAATGGTGGATAAAAAATTTTAGATGGCAACATTATTTGAACTTGTGAAAGTTCTTTTTAAATCAGTAAGGGAATTCAACCCTCAAAACTGAAGCGTTAAGGCCGCTGGTTGGCAGCATGAAATTGAATGCAACGAGCCTGTTTAGGATCACTGCTTAGCTGCTACGGTCAATAAGACTTTGTGCCATCTACAATTTATGCATAAATCTAACAGCATAAAGAGATACTCTAGCCAATATACAGTCTCAGCAGCAGCTCTGCTTTTACAATTTGTTTCTGTCTTCTGAAAGGGGGAAAAAGAACAATTTAATTGATTGCACATAGTGTCTCCCTTACAATTTTCTTAAAAATGTCAGGCCACCTGGGCTTCATTTCAGAGTTACCTGTACTCAGATTGGGGCACAATCATGTTTTGCTCAGAATATAGAGGCTCCGAAGAAATTCTATGAAATGCCTAACAATGTTATCCTTCTGCGGGATCCTTTAAGAAAACCACACAGAAATTCCTCTGCTATGGATCCTGAAAAACTCATCAGCTGCAATTTCCTCTTCTTATTCCTGAAGCTATATATGTTTCTTAAAATGCAAAATGGAAATTCTAATTAAGAGCATATTTTTCACATGGATAAAACATGAAAGCTGCTGTGACTGATGGTTAATCATTTTCGGTATAACTATGATTCTCCACCTACTATTCACACTAAATGCCAACAAACAGGTTCCACAGAAAAAATAAACTTTTGTGTGATACAGGTCTCTTTCACTGAAATAATGCAGAAATGCTGTGCCACATTTAAAGGAGATAAAGGGATTCATTTAACTAGCCCATCTCTACTGTAATATTATACTTCTTTAAAGTCTGTCTTTCTAATAAGCGAGAGAGTTTTATAATTTAAATCACTTTTTCCTCAGAAAAGAAATTAATCTGGCCAGTGGGTCAAATGGGAAGTTAAAAAAAAAAAAAATTTCCTAGCTAAAGGTGATCCTGTGAATCGGAATCCTTGCCTGGTGTTTGACTATGATGGGAATAGAAAAGAGTCATAAACAATGACCCTAAGATACTAAAAACAATGTGAGATGGTATTTCCATGAGTAAACGCTGTTTGTAGTGAAGAACACACCACCATGTGGGGCATCCCAGAAAGGTTCTACCAAAGGTGAGGAACACAGAGCCAACTTCTCTTGGAGAAGGCAGGAGCGCATTGCTCAATAGCATGGCCGCTGGAGCCAGACCACCTGGGTTCCAAGTCCCACTCTACATCTGACTATGTGACCTTAAGCAAGTTATCTTACTGCTCTGTGCCTCAGTTGCCTCACCTACAAAATAGGATCTCCCCCATAGGGTTGTTCTGAGAATTAAATGAACTAATACAAAAAGACCTTGGAAGAGTACCTGACAAATAAGTGCTTTCTAAACCTTAGTGTAATTGTTTGTGGATGTTGAGGATTCAGAGAAGAAGAACCAAATTATGAGGGCCAACTGGAGAAACAGGCACACCTTAGGCAAACAAGGTAGGGATGTGACACATACATCACAGCCTTTATGTCAATGTTGGCTTAACAACATCAAATTCATTTGAGGGAAGAAGTTGGTCAGCACCGCCTGGGGCCTCACTCTGCTGGCTGACGCTGGCCACCAACCTGACTGGTCTGATGAGGAGGGAATCTGCAGGTGGCAATAAGCCAGAGCCTATCCCTTTCCTCTCCTTTACCTGACGTATTCTAAGCCAGTAGTTGATTTTGCAAAGAGACCAGTAGCTACCATTTCTTCCTCTAAGCTTGCAGGTAGTAAGTAGATCAAGAGCAGGTTTGCAATCCATCCTCTTCTGTTATTGTGCACGGGTTGTGGGGTGGACCAGGAGGGGATGAAGAACTTTGGAAAGAAAGAAGGCAGGTGACCGGTTCGAATCTCCTTATAAACATGCTAATGACAGACCTCTGATAAATAAATGCTATCTACTTGAAAAAAATATATATATATATGTATGTACAACTGAATCACTTTGCTGTACACCTGAAACTAATGCATTGTAAATCAACTATACTTCAATAGAAAGAATAAAAGGGAAAAAAATGGTATTTATTAGCAGAAGAGTCCTTATCTACAGAACACTTTTAGTAGAATGTAATAGGACAGCCTATTTCCATTGTTCTGAAACTGTTACTTCTAAGCCTCAATTAGGTCTATGATGGGTGTTTTTAGGAAAGAGTGGGGAGGGTCCTTGAAGGACATAATGTTACCTTGTATGTTTCAGAGAATTAAGACTATTAAATTCCAAAAACATACAAAAGCTATATAAATTATCTTTCCCTCCTACCACCTTTTGTCAAAAAGTTACGCTAATAAGTCTTTTCCATTGTTCTCCTGTGAAGGATATATCTAGCCAAAATAACCTGCCATTCTGAGTAATGACTTCAAGATATTCATAATACAGCCAATGGCACAATAGCTATCTATTCTCTTGTTAATCCTTTCACATATAAAGATAAGCGATCAACATTACTATCAATAAAAAAAACCTATTGGAACCTAGAGCTGAACTTGTAAGTCATAAATCGAGAGGTTAACACATTCAAAACCAACTGATCAAGCATGAGAACAGAGTTATGTTTCATACAGCTAAGCTCATATTACATCTTAATTAGAATACCCTCACTGAAAGTAATCCATTTGGAAAGAGTCTACTTTTATGAGGACATAGTCAGTAAGCCTTCTCTATTCTGCAGTTTTTAAAGCACAGAAGATATTTTCCATTAAAATAATTTCTGGTTGGGTTCTATAATACTCTTACATGATTGAGGAAATGAATCACTTCTGAAAATCACTCAGAATCACATTGAGGCGCTCAAGATACATCAGCATTAGACATTTTGCTTTGCCAATCCATCCTTCAAATGTTTTAATTTACATGTCTACTAATATCCTTTTTAGCTGCTTCCCTGTAGAGTTATCAAGATTGTTTCGTGATTATCTTTGTATCATCCATGTTAATCAACACAATATTAAGTACATTATTACACATACTTGTCTCTCTGCTGCAAAATAATATACTGTTCATGTCCTTTGCATGACCTTGTTTGAATCTTTAATAAGATGTGTTATAACTCAAAAATGACTTAGTTGGTCAGTTTAATGGTGCAACATTTCAATTTATGGATTATTATTCCCTTTATTCACTAAATTTATGTTAACTTTTAACTTGTTTACACATTCATTATTTTATGTTATCCAGCTGAATCGCATAGCAACCCTGTGGACAAGTTAGGTTCTTCAATGGATAATACAGACACAAAGAGAAGTTAAATAATTTGTTCAAGTCATGCAGCTGGTTAGTGAAGGAATCAGGTCTCCTGGTTTTTGTTCAAGTGCTCTTCCTAATAATCAGGAAATATCACCTCACACCTGTTAGTGGCTGTTATCAAAAAGACAAGAAATAGCAAGTGTCAGCAAGGATGTGGAAAAAAGGGAACCCTTATACATTGTTGGTAGGAATGTAAATTAGTGCAACCACTATGGAAGACAGTATGGAGATTCCTCAAAAAATTAAAAATACAACTGCCATATGATCCAGCAATTCCACTCCTGGGTATTTACCTGAAGGAAATGATATCACTGCCTCAGAGAAATATCTGCACCCCCATGTTCACTGCAGCATTATTCACAATAGCCAAGACTTGGAAACAACCTAAGTGTATGAAACTTGAGGGCATTATGCTAAATGAAATAAGTCAGAAAAAGAAAGACAAATACCGCATGATCTCATTTATATGTGAACTCTAAAAAAGTCGAACTCACAGAAAAAGTGTAGAATGGTGGTCATGAGGGTCTGGAAGACGGGGGAATGGGGAGAGATTGTACAAACGGTACAAACTTCAAGTTATAAGATGAGTTAGTTCTGGGGATCCAATACACTGCTTAGTGACTACAGTTAACAGTACTTTATTATATACTTGGAGTTTGCTAAGAGAGTAGATCTTAAATGTTTTCACCACACACACACACACAAAGGTAATCATGTGAGGTGACGTTATGTGTTAACTAACCTTATTGTGGTAATCATTTCGTAGTATATACAGTTATCAAATCATCTGTTATACACCTTAAACTTACACACGGTTATTTTGTCAATTCTATCACAATAAAGCTAGGGAGGATCAAAGTTAATGAATACGCACTAAAGGAAATGAATACTGAAAAGAAAAAAAAAAAGAGCATCTGGCTGTCAATCCCTGACTCAGCCTCTTTCAGGCTTCTTCTAAGATACCTACACACACACACACACACACACACACACACACAGCTAAATCATGAAAATATAAAACAAAACAAAACTTGGGGTACTACCACGAAATTTGGAGGAAACAGGCCAGTGGAGTTGAACTGAGAATCTGAACTGGAGCCTACCATATACTTCCCATTGAAATAACACTAACAACTTTGAGAAGACAGACAGATGTTCTCCCCTCCTGCCCCCACTCTTCCTGGCCCCTGGCCTCAGTAATCCAGCCCCAGAACTAATCAAAAACCTTTGTACCATCTCTCTGCCGTGAATTTGCTGTATATGGTCACTAAGTGTCGGCACCACCGCTCTCTTTGGATACCTGCCTCTGTATTCATTCTGTAATTCTTACACCCAGAAAACTATAGGAACCAGAGCGAGGAGGGGAAGAGCATGAGAAAAGGAGGTACACCAGCAGTGCACTGCTTTCTGAGAGGTGTAAATCCCACCAAAGCTGGCAGGAAAACAAATTGATACAACCGCTCTGAAAAGAAATCTGATAATCTGTAACCAGAGCCTGCTCATCTGTAATACCCCACTAATTCCATTTTTAGGAGTCTAGAGAAATCGTCCAACATAAAAGCAAAGATCTATGTTCAAAGATATTTGTCACGTTATTTTTAATAGCAAATCACCTGGACATCCAAAAAAAAGGGAATAGTTAAATGTTTTAATCATTTAAATGCAATGAAATAGTATGCATTCATTTTATTTTCAAGACTATTGAACAAATGAGAAAATGTTTAAAATTTGCTCGTAGGATAACACGTGCTCACAGTACTTAACCCTAGGTAATGAGATCATGAGAGATTTTAAACTTTTCTTAACTTTTCAGCATTGTCTAGAATGTTTTATTTTTTTTTTAAGTCTACTCTTGAACAAAAACAAATCTTCTGAGAATCAGAGCAACACCAAGTGTTCACCCAATATTCCTTCATATTTGTATGACTTGATAACTTTCAGACACATGTGCACACACACACACACACAGTTCTAAACTTTCTGATAGATTTTTATCAAATCAAATGGAGGAAGGCCACTTTTCTGGTTTTCTGATAAAGAGGCAGGGTCTGAGAGCTATTTTCCTCTCTTTCAACAAGGTTGGAGGATTACTCCATTAGTGATGCCACTCCTTTTCTGTCCCACTCTCCCCGCCAGCACAAAAGGCAGGCATTGCTAGTCTATCACAGAGCTCATTCCAGTGAGCATGGACATGTCTCAGACATTTCTGCCTTGAGTGTCCAGATAGGCACTATCCAGTTGTTCAGAACTGGCATGTGGAGTGTCACCTATTTGCTATTTCTGAGATAGACTCTACTGATGGACATCATGAAGTTGTGATGATAAAATGAATTTGGCCAGATAGCTTCCTTATTGGTTTCAAGGGCTTATTTCCAATAATACTCTGCTCAATTCATATGACACCAGGGTGGAACACCAGAGTTGTATCGTGGTGTCCAATATTGATCAATATTTGGGGGATACAGAAAACTATCAAATTTATTCCAGACATCTGAAGATCCGGTGAGTAAATTACCAGCTAGTATGTATAAACACCACGAATTCACATGTGAAAGCTAAATTTAAAGTTAAAGTTAAATCCAATCTGGAGAAAAACTGCTCCCACAAGAACAAGGTAGCTCAAAAATTGACCCTACTATTGGTTGAAATTGAAAAACAAAGGGATTCTGAAATAACAAAAATAAAAAAAATACATTTCAAACATACTGTTCTGGCATAGATTAGAAATACTGTTAAAGCCAGAAAAGAAGGTTCAAAGATCAAAAGAATGGACTTAATCATTGCAAACTGTGTTGGATAATAAAATTGGGTAAGAAGAGTCCCACTCACATGTCTCTGGGTCAGTTGGGCTGAGCAAATAGTCCAACCATGTGAAGCAGGGAATTTCTGGGTTTCCTAATCCATCCCATCTGGGGAGAGGGCTCAAAAAAAACAAAAAACAAGCCATAAACTATCTAATTGTAGTCCTGTCCCAAAGAGAGTGAAATTAGGTGATAGCCAGTATGCTAAAGTGAAAATCATTGGATTTGGAATGATAATAATACATGGGTTCAAGTCTAGACTATGCCACTTACTGGTTGTTCACCTTTTTTTTTAAGATGAAAGAAATGAATACTTTTTATTGTTAAGAATTATGTTAATCCTAGAAATTAAATCTATACATCAGCACTTAGAGGACATAATTTAAAGCTTATAATGGAGAGATTAAAGATTCTGCTTTTAATCAGGAAAAGAGAAAAGTTACTCTTACTTTATTTCAAATATATAATGCAGCTAAGGATTGAGGAGAATCAAACTATACCATAGCTCCTTCTGTGGGTTAATCTACCTTTTTATTAGCTTATAGCCACTTTTTAGACTATTGGGCTTCCTTACTTTATTTAGCAAAAGTAAAATAAATTAAATCATAATCCTTTTAAGCTTTACCTAGGTCAAAACTAAGTTTTATTCTCAGATGAGTTTAGACTTGGATAGTGAAAAACTGTCCCAAATTTTTAATTAAATTTAAATTTAATACTCATACATGTTTTAATGTATCTGAAAAAATACATTAAATTTCTTTAAAAAGTACACTAAATTTTTTGAATGATCAGCCCATAATCCTCAATTTGAAAAGCTGAAAACTATAATAATAAGGCAGCCATGATTATATTATCTAAAAACCAGAGTAGCAATCCTATTTTGCCCCCAGCTACTTCCCTTTCTCTTCCCATCTATAACAATTTTACAGGCTCTTCACTTCCCATTTAGTTTTTAACTACTGATATCTGCCCTCTGCCTTCACTACACTAATTGGTCACCACCTACTTTGTGTCTTCTTTTTGCAAAGTCTTTGTTCCCTTGACTTTACTTACATTACTCTCTCCTAGTTCTTTCTTCTTTTCTTTCCCCCGCCCCCCCAGGCCTCTACATTTCTACATTTGTATTTTTATCTGCTTGCCCTTTTAATCTGTTTACTTCCATTTAAGTCACGTAATTTTCTCTTTTTTAAAAATTTATTTCATTGTGGTAAGGACACAACATGAGCTCTACCTTCTTAAATTTTTGAGGGTACAACACATTCTTGTTGACTATAGGTAAATGTTGTACAGCAGATCTCTGGATCTTATTAATCTTGCTTAACTGAAACTTTATGCCCTTTGATTAGTAACTCCAAAGAAGACATACAAATGGGCAACAGGTATAGAAAAGGTGCTCAACTAATCACCAGGGAAATGCAAATCAAAACCATAATGAGATACCACCTCTCACCCACAGTATGGCTATCATCAAAAAACAAAAGCCAAGTGTTGTTGAGTAAATGGAGAAATTGAAACCCTTGTGCACTACTGGTGGGAATGCAAAATGGTGCAGCCACTATGGAAAACAGTATGGAGTTTCCTCAAAATATTAAAAATAGAACTACCATATAATCCAGCAATTCTACTGCCAGTTATTTATTAGAAGAACTGAAATCAGTTTCTCAAAGAGATATTAATACTCTCACGTTTACTGCAGTGTTACAATAGCCAAGATGTGGAAACAATCTAAATGTCCATCAGTAGATAAATGGATAGAGAAAATGTGGCATACATCAGTGGAATATTATTTAGCCTTAAAAAAGGAGAAAATTCTGCAATATGTGACAACATGAATGAACCTCAAGGACATTATGGTAAATAAAATAAACCAGTCACAGAAAGATAAACACTGCACGATCTCACTTAAATGAGGTATCTAAAATTGTCAAATTCATAGAATCAAAAAGTGGAATGGTGGTTGCCAGGAGCTGTGGAGAGGAAGAAATGGGGAGTTATTAGTCATCCAACTTTTCCTTAAAATTTCTAGATGGTTTGCCATGAAAGGCAGTGGGCTAATTTAAATAAAATTATTTCACCCCGAAATGAGGCACAAAGAACTTAGTTGATCTCTACTGATTTTGTTCCCACCACCTCTCAGGTTGAGATCTTAAACATCCTTCAAGACCTCAGTCACACCCCAGTGACACGAAGGTTTTCCCCATTCTCCATTTCTTTTGCTTCATAAGATCCACACAGCAGTATTTGTGCCTTTCTTATAGAACTTATCCTATCTACTTTTAAAACTATTTTTGTTCTTGACTATCGCCTCAAAACTTTAAATTACTTAAGGGCAGGGATTATGTTTTATAATCTTCCACCAACCACAGAACCTAGCAGAGTCACCTGATCTTTTAGAATTAGCATCTAAGTGAGAGTAACCTGAAGAAAGGAGGAGTAATTCTTGTGTCCAGCAGAGGGTCAGACGTGGTTACATGAGATGTCATTGAGCCCTCACTTCAACCTCATGAGGTAAGTCCTGTGAATGCCCATGTAGACAGAGCAACTGTGGCTTAGAAGGGTTCCTGAGGGTAACCATCATCCAACAGCTATTAAGTGACCAAGCAGGAATCCAACCCATATCTTGGACTCCAAAGTCCAAGGCCTTTCTAACTCATGACCAAAGAGATATAGGTTAACAAGCACAGGTTTCCAGAAAGACAGACAATGCGGGTACCCTGGAATGTTCCCTAAATTATACATTCCCTAAAAGCGGGGTGTGCATTGTGTGTCTTTTTGAATCCCACTGGTTTTAGCACACTGTCTTTGGCCACAAGAAGAGATCAGTGAGTATCTATTGTCTCCATTGCACTTCCTGGTCAGTCACCTGGGACACCAGATATGAATTGGCTTCTGTGCGAGAGCAATGACATCACATTTTCTTTCTGCACACCTACACGTGTCTTTCTCAAGAAGAACAAATTTAGTTCAGTAGAAAGATCATGGGCTCTGGAGTCTGACAACCTGGATTTGAATTCTACTACACAACTGTGTGAATGTTATTCACCCTCTGACTTTAATACATGTATCAATTAAATGAAACATGGTCTCAATTCGTGGAGATAGTTATAACAACATCCTAGGTGATTCTGAGGAATCAATGATAGAAAATATATGAATTTCCCGGCACCTAGTGATAGGCAATTGTCTTAGTCTGTTAGGGCTGCCATAACAGAATACTATAAACTGGGTGACCTATAAATGACAGAAACTTATTTCTCACAGTTCTGGAGGCCGGGAAGTCCAAGATCAAAACACCCTCAGATTTGGCATCTGGTAAGGGACAATTCCTGGTTTGTAGATGGTTGTCTTCTTGCTATGTCCTCATATGGTGGAAGGGATGAGGGAGCTTTCTGGGGTCTATTCTATGACCTAATCAGCCCCCAACAGCCCCACCTCCGAATGCCATCACCTTGGGGATTAGGTTTCAACCTATGAATTTTGTGGGGACACAAACATTCAGTCTATAGCAGCAATACATATTGGTTATCTCTTTGACCCTTCCTTGGACAATCACTGCTAGTGTCGGCTATGAAACTGTTCTCTTAACATGTCCAACTCGGCCTGTGTTCTGAAGGTAAAATGCTCCCTCTATCCCCTGCCTCCAAGGATGCTTTGCTGGTCCAAGTCTATGATCTTTGGACTCACAGTCTCCATACAAATAGGAATATATCTGCAGCACAATTACACCTCCATTCAGCTGGGTCCCAGCTCACTAGGAAGCTCCCAATTGGCAAGGGTCTGGGTGGAGAGTGGCTGGGTCATAAATGGAAAGCGTTAAATTAGTGAATGACTATGACTTGACAGCATACTTGTGAAAAGTTATGACTTCTTATCTAGAGGACAATAAAGGAAAAAGAAACTCCTAGCCAGATACATCCAGAAATAAGTCACTCTGAGCTACAATTCTAGCTGTCACTTCACCTGTTTAAGTCAGGGAATCTTGCTAACCTCCTAAAGGTTCCATTTCCTATTTTATAGACAGGAATTATGAATCTTACATTTCAGTGCTCTTGTGAGGAATAAAGGGAATTATAAGAAGTGAATGCCACTGGCCTATGGTCTAACATACAATAAACACTCAACTAATATATGCTGAATTGAAATCTTCTCAAACATATCCATGCTTTAAATGCTCTGTTTTGTCCCAGATCTAAAAACAAAATTTATAATTAAAAAGTTGCCAGGAAGATAATGATTGGGAGGCAATATAGTATAGGGGTTAAAATCTGGGACTTCTGATTTAAACAGTTTGAATCTGAATCCTGAATCCACTGTTACTGTGTTAGACAACTTACTTACCTTCTCATTGCCCAGTTTATAAAATGAGGATAATCACAGTACCTAGTTCGTTAGACTACTGACAGGATAAAGAGAGAAATTTTATGTAAAGCACTTAGGAGAATGCCAAGTGTATAATAATTCCCTGGTAAATGTTAGCTGGCCTTATTTGAGAACATCTGGGTTTTTTTTTCAATTGAGGTAACATTGGTTTATAAGTTTCATGTGTACAACATTCTATTTCTACTTCTGTACACACTACAGCATGCTCACCACAAAAACCCGACTTTCCATCCATTACCACACAGTTGATCACCTAGATTTTATTCTTACTTTGGCACTCATCTGATAAATTAAGTATTAAATGTACTACTGAAGTCAGCAATGAAAAACGTTTTATTTCCTGTCAATTCTACATTATTAAAAAGTAAAAGTGCAGGGAGAACAAATAGTTTTTATACCATAAAATATTAAAAAGGAGAAAATAATATCTCAAATGCCATTATTTTCTTCATTTTATAATTCTGTAGTACTGAAATTGTTTTGCTAGGCTCAAAACTCTAACCACTAGAAAAATAGACTGACAAATCCCATCATGATTTTACCTTAAGTATAAAAAGTAAGATCTCACAAACAGGATCAATACTATTTTGAAAAACTACCCATCTGAATTTATTAGAAACTCATAAATCATGCACACACATACACACACACACTCACCCACACACCCCTCCTTAAAAACTCAAGTAACTAAAGTAAGTATAAGAACCTGTTGAGTAGGTTTGATGGCTCTGATCAGTTAATTGCCACATATCAACAAAAGACCAGGGAGAAAAAACAAATTTGAGAACAACCTAATTTCCACCTCCTTTGTATTGGTAATTCTAGAGAAGTTTGTTTATTTTTACTTGAACTACAGGGATACTAAGCTATGCAGTCAAGGAACTTAGAGTCCCTGTAAGGTAAAACAGGATAACACAAGATAAAAATACAAAATATTTCAATAAATATTTAGCTAGGTTCATAGGTAGCTGGGTTCCAGCAAAAAAAAGGTACCACCTACTCACCTGAGTTTTTCAGTTCAGACTCATGGAGCTCAGCTACTCTGCCTCCTAAAAAGGTTCTTCTCTGACACAGACAGAGTCAGAAAACCATGGAGACAAAGTACTCGTTTGAACAGTGCAGTTTGTCTTACACTTTTATGGCTCAATTCTGATTCCTTTTAAGACTGGAGAGGTGACTATGGTGATTTACTGCTACTAACCAGAGTCAAAAGTCAGTAACCTTGATTTTCAAGCCAGACTTTACCTCTCAAAATACTCTCTCTAAAATATAGGGTGCATTTCTCAAACAATCTTACTTCAGCAAAACTGGACCTATAATCAAATCGTTATTGATCTCTAATGAATCACATAAGCACTTTAAAAAAAACCTTTGTTGAATTTGGCTGAGTCTAACTCCAAAGAAATTTAATTTAACGTAATTTTATTTTGAAAATTTTAAAATGTTTAGCTTCAAATTTAAGCATGGCTATTTCACCCATATTACAGAAAGTAGGAAAACCAGAAAATAACTGTCAAGGTGATCTCATTAAAATAACTATTTAAAGATTTAGTTTATTGATCAAGATACAAGATACCATTTTTTTCGAGAGTATGGTAAAACTCTATTATCTCTCTAGAGCAAGCATCAACCAAGTTTTTCTTTAGAGGGCCAGATAGATCTTTGAGGCTTCAGGCCAAATGATCTCTGTCACAACTCCTCAAATTATGTTGTTATAATACAAAAGCAACCACAGATAAAATGTAAACAAATGAGCATGGCTGTGTTCCAGTAAAAACCCTGATTATGGCCACTGAAGTGAGATTTTCACATATCACAAAATATTCTTCTTTTGATTTTTTTCAATCATATAAAAATGTAAAAATCATTCTTAGATAATAAGCTGTACAAAACCAGGTGGCAGGCCAGATTTGGCCAGGTAGCTGTAGTGTGCCAACCTTGTTTCTAGCCATCGCAAAGGAATGACACTTCTGTTATAGGCTTTCTGTCTCGTAATAAGAGAGACCGAGCACCTAGGCTCACAAAGGACATGCTTGATCCCCTGTGCCATCAAAACTGCAATCTTTTCTACAGTGATCCTGGAGGTTCACTTTATAATCTTTCTCTTTTTTTTCCTCCAAAGATATCTTTAATCACATTTGTAAAAACATTGTCAAGAGATCTGAGAATTAAAAACGTATCCAAAGACCAAAGTGATGCACTCGAAAGGAGAAAAGTTGAATAGCTCCATCATTAATTGTACCTTTTTCTCATTCATTCTTCCAGGTAACAAAATTTTGCAGAGTGCCTACTCTGTACACAGGGCCTTGAGAAGTGCCAGGGGTACAGAGATGAGTAAGACACAGTCCTTGTTCTGAAGGACCTCAGGGTCCAGCGGCGGGGAGATAGGCAAGTAAACTCAGATTCCACACACTGTGCTCTGTGCTAGGGTGCAGGCATCCTCCCTCCACCTCAGGAGGACCCAGCTCAAACGCCCACTCCTCGCCTGTGTGGCAAAGCCTTCTCCAGTACGATACGTAAGCTGAGTCTCAAAGAAAGAGTTTGCCAGATAAGGTGAACTAGAACAGAATAAGCGAAGTCTATTGGCACAAGCCCTTGGCTAAGCAAGCCAATTCCCTACTTTAAACTTTCATATAAATTTACTTTAATTAGGTTGTGGGATCTTCCCCAAGTGAAGAAACTAGTAAGTAATAACAAAGAGGACCTTTTCTGTTTTATTTGCTCAGAAAGCTCACTGTTTTAAAACCTGCAGCACTTCCAGTGGGAGTAAATATTCAGTAATCCAAAAGTATTCACTGGTTGGAAGCTTTTTTCAATAACCTTTTTGAGTTTATCCTGTTAGTTTTGATTATACCCACGCGGCATCATGCTAAATAATTCTTCTTTCTCTCGGTGTTTTACACATTTTAAATGTTTGTAGACTGTTATTATCACTCCCCTGAGTCTTCTAAGCAAAGCTACACATTCTTTGCTACTTTAATCTTTCCCTGTAATTTAATTCCATTGTTCCCTTAATAATTTCTACTATTTGTTTTCTCTTCACTAGGTTCTATCTTCAATTTTCTGAATCTTTCTCTTAATGAAACATCCATAGCTGAGCCACTCAAATACCAATAGCAAAAATAGAGAATGTATAAGTTTATTTATGGCTGTTTTTAGTATAAATCTAGTTTGTCTTGACTTGTATTTTCCAAATATTCTCCTTTCCAAATGGAATTTCTGAAAAATATCTGGCACTGGGTAGCTTCTTTTTCCTTAAATAAAATTGAGTTTAGGATTTCTGCTTTTGTTTTTCAAATTCTAAATCATTCAAGATGTTATGCTCTTTCTTTTTTTTTTTTTTTTTCTCCTCCATTGATCTCTGTCCTTCACTCTTTGGTAAATACAACTTACTTTCTGGTCTTCTGAACACTGCTGAAATTGATTTCGCTACTTTTATTTAATGAAAATATTAACTTAAATGTTATGCCAAATACATTTCTAAAAATTCCATCCTTTGGGCCCTGAACCAAGACGGCAGAGTAGAAGGACGTGCTCTCACTCCCTCTTGTGAGACCACCAGAATCACAACTAGCTGCTGGACAATCATCGACAGGAAGACACTGGAACTCACCAAAAAAAGATACCCCAAATCCAAAGACAAAGGAGAAGCCACAATGAGACGGTAGGAGAGGCACAATCACAGTAAAATCAAATCCCATAACTGCTGGGTGGGTGAGTCACAGACTGGAGAACACCTATACCACAGAAGTCCACCCACTGGAGTGAAGGTTCTGAGCCCCACATCAGGCTTCCCAACCTGGGGGTCTGGCAACGGGAGGAGGAATTCCTAGAGAATCAGACTTTGAAGGCTAGCAGGATTTGATTGCAGGACTTCGACAGGGCTGGGGGAAACAGAGAGTCCACTCTTCGAGGGCACACACAAAGTAGTGTGCACATCGGGAGCCAGGGGAAGGAGCAGTGACCCCAGGGGAGACTGAGCCAGACCTACCTGCTAGTGTTGGAGGGTCTCCTGCAGAGGTGGGGTCTGGCTGTGGCTCACCGTGGGGACAAGGACACTGGCAGCAGAAGTTCTGGGAAGTATTCTTTGGAGTGAGCCCTCCCAGAGTCCGCCATTAGCCCCAACAAAGAGCCCAGGTAGTCTCCAGTGTTGGGTCGCCTCAGGCCAAACAACCAACAGGGACAGAACCCAGCCCCACCCATGAGCAGTCAAGTGTATTAAAGTTTTACTGAGCTCTGCCCACCAGAGCAACAGTCAGCTCTACACACCACCAGTCCCTCCCATCAGGAAACTTGCACAAGCCTCTTAGATAGCTTCATCTAGCAGAGGGCAGACAGCAGAAGCAAGAAGAACTACAATCCTACAGCCTGTGGAAGAAAAACCACATTCACAGAAAGATAGACAAGATGAAAAGGGAGAGGGCTATGTACCAGATGAAGGAACAAGATAAAACCCCAGAAAAACAACTAAATGAAATGGAGATAGGCAACCTTCCAGAAAAAGAATTCAGAATAATGATAGTGAAGATGATCCAGGATCTCGGAAAAACAATGGAGGCAAAGACTGAGAAGATGCAAGAATGTTTAACAAAGACCCAGAAGAATTAAAGAACAAACAAACAGAGATGACCAATACAATAACCGAAATGAAAACTACACTAGAAGGAATCAATAGCAGAATAACTGAGGCAGAAGAACGGATAAGTGACCTGGAAGACAGAATGGTGGAATTCACTGCTGCAGAAGAGAATAAAGAAAAAGGAATGAAAAGAAATGAAGAGCACTTAAGAGACCTCTGGGACAACATTAAATGCAACAACATTCACATTATTGGGGTCCCAGAAGGAGAAGAGAGAGAGAAAGGACCAAAGAAAATATTTGAAGAGATTATAGTTGAAAACTTCCCTAACATGGGAAAGGAAATAGCCACCGAAGTCCAGGTAGTGCAGAGAGTCCCATACAGGATAAACCCAAGGAGAAACACGCCGAGACACATAGTAATCATATTGGCAAAAATTAAAGACAAAGAAAAATTACTGAAAGCAGCAAGGGAAAAATGACAAATAACATACAAGGGAATTCCCATAAGGTTAACAGCTGATTTCTCAGCAGAAACTCTACAAGCCAGAAGAGAGTGGCACGATATATTTAAAGTGATGAAAGGGAAGAAACTACAACCAAGATTACTCTACCCGGCAAGGATCTCATTCAGATTCGACAGACAAATCAAAACCTTTACACACAAGCAAAAGCTAAGAGAATTCAGCACCACCAAACCAGCTCTACAACAAAAGCTAAAGGAACTTCTCTAAGTGGGAAACACAAGAGAAGAAAAGGACCTACAAAAACAAACACAAAACAATTAAGAAAATGGCCATAGGAACATACATATTGATAATTACCTTAAATGTGAATGGATTAAATGCTCCAACCAAAAGACACAGGCTTGCTGAATGGATACAAAAACAATACCCATCTATATGCTGTCTACAAGAGACCCACTTCAGACCTAGAGACACATACAGACTGAAAGTGAGGGGATGGAAAAAGATATTCCATGCAAATGGAAATCAAAAGAAAGCTGGAGTAGCAATACTCATATCAGATAAAATAGACTTTAAAATAAAGAATGTTACAAGAGACAAAGAAGGACACTACATAATGATCAAGGGATCAATCCAAGAAGAAGATATAACAATTATAAATATATATGCATCCAACATAGAAGCACCTCAATACATAAGGCAACTGCTAACAGCTATAAAAGAGGAAACAGACAGTAGTACAATAATAGTGGGGGACTTTAACACCTCACTTACACCAGTGGACAGATAATCCAAAATGAAAATAAATAAGGAAACACAAGCTTTAAATGACACAATAGACCAGATACATTTAATTGATATTTATAGGACATTCCATCCAAAAACAGCAGATTACACTTTCTTCTCAAGTGCGCATGGAACATTCTCCAGGATAGATCACATCTTGGGTCACAAATCAAGCCTCAGTAAATTTAAGAAAATTGAAATCATATCAAGCATCTTTTCTGACCACAACGCTATGAGATTAGAAATGAATTACAGGGAAAAAAACGTAAAAAACACAAACACATGGAGGCTAAACAATATGTTACTAAATAACCAAGAGATCACTGAAGAAATCAAAGAGGAAATCAAAAAATACCTAGAGACAAATGACAATGAAAACACAACGATCCAAAATCTACGGGATGCAGCAAAAGCAGTTCTAAGAGGGAAGTTTATAGCTATACAAGCCTACCTCAAGAAACAAGAAAAATCTCAGATAAACAATCTAACCTTACACTTAAAGGAACTACAGAAAGAAGAACAAAAAAAACCCAAAGTTAGCAGAAGGAAAGAAATCATAAAGATCTGAGCAGAAATAAATGAAGCAGAAACAAAGAAAACAATAGCAAAGATCAATAAAACTAAAGCTGGTTCTTTGAGAAGATAAACAAAACTGATAGACCATTAGCCAGACTCATCAAGAAAAAGAGGGAGAGGACTCAAATCAATAAAATTAGAAATGAAAAAGTAGAAGTTACAACAGACATCGCAAAAATACAAAGCATCCTAAGAGACTACTACAAGCAGCTCTATGACAATAAAATGGACAACCTGGAAAAAATGGACAAATTTTTAGAAAGGTATAACCTTCCAAGATTGAACCAGGAAGAAATAGAATGTATGAACAGACCAATCACAAGTAATGAAATTGAAACTGTGATTAAAAATCTTTAAACAAACAAAAGTTCAGGACCAGATGGCTTCAGAGGTGAATTCTATCAAACATTTAGAGAAGAGCTAACACCCATCCTTCTCAAAGTCTTCCAAAAAACTGCAGAGGAAGAAACACTCCCAAACTCATTCTATGAGGCCACCATCACCCTGATCCCAAAACCACACAAAGATGCCACAAAGAAAAAACAACAGGTCAATATCACTGATGAACATAGATGCAAAAATCCTCAACAAAATACTAGCAAACAGAATCCAACGACACATTAAAAGGATCATACACCATGACCAAGTGGGATTTATCCCAGAGATGCAAGGATTCTTCAATATATGCAAATCAATGTGATACATCAAATTAACAAATTGAAGAATAAAAACCATATGATCATCTCAATAGATGCAGAAAAAGCTTTTGACAAAATTCAACACCCATTTATGATAAAACTCTCCAGAAAGTGGGCATAGAGGGAACCCAACTCAACATAATAAAGGCCATATATGACAAACCCACAGCAAACATCATTCTCAATGGTGAAAAACTGAAAGCATTTCCTCTAAGATCAGGAACGAGACAAGGATGTCCACTCTCATCACTATTACTCAACATAGTTTTGGAAGTCCTAGCCACGGCAATCAGAGAAGAAAAGGAAAAAAAGGAATACAAATTGGAAAAGAAGAAGTAAAACTGTCACTGCTTGCAGATGACATGATACTATACATGGAGAATCCTAAAGATGCCACTAGAAAACTACTAGAGCTAATCAATGAATTTGGTAAAGTTGCAGGATACAAAATTAATGCACAGAAATCTCTTGCATTCCTATACACTAATGACGAAAAATCTGAAAGAGAAATTAAGGAAACACTGCCATTTACAACTGCAACAAAAAGAATAAAATACCTAGGAATAAACCTACCTAGGGAGACAAAAGACCTGTATGCAGAAAACTATAAGACACTGATGAAAGAAATTAAAGATGATACCAACAGATGGATTGGAAGAATCCATGTTCTTGGATTGGAAGAATCAACACTGTGAAAATGACTATACTACCCAAAGCAATCTACAGATTCATTGCAATCCCTATCAAATTACCAATGGCATTTTTTACGGAACTAGAACAAAAAATCATAAAATTTGTATGGAGACACAAAAGACCCCCAATAGCCAAAGCAGTCTTGAGGGAAAAAAATGGAGCTGGAGGAATCAGACTCCCTGACTTCAGACTATACTACAAAGCTATAGTAATCAAGACAATATGGTACTGGCACAAAAACAGAAACATAGATCAATGGAACAAGATAGAAAGGCCAGAGATAAACCCACGCACCTATGGTCAACTAACCTATGACAAGGGAGGCAAGGATATACAATGGAGAAAAGACAGTCTCTTCAATAAGTGGTGCCTGGAAAAGTGGACAGCTACATGTAAAAGAATGAAATTAGAACACTACCTAACACCATACACAAAAATAAACTCAAAATGGGTTAGAGACCTAAATGTAAGACCGGACACTATAAAACTCTTAGAGGAAAACATAGGAAGAACACTCTTTGACATAAATCACAGCAAGGTCTTTTTAGATCCACCTCCTAGACTAATGGAAATAAAAACAAAAATAAACAAATGGGACCTAATTCAACTTCAAAGCTTTTGCACAGCAAAGGAAACCATAAACAAGACGAAAAGACAACCCTCAGAATGGGAGAAAATATTTGCAAACGAATCAACGGACAAGGGATTAATGTCCAAAATATATAAACAGCTCATGTAGCTCAATATTAAAGAAACAAACAACCCAATCTAAAAATGGGCAGAAGACCTAAATAGACATTTCTCCAAAGAAGACATACAGATGGCCAAGAAGCACATGAAAAGCTGCTGAACATCACTAATTGTTAGGGAAATGCAAATCAAAACTACAATGAGGTATCACCTCACACCGGTTAGAATGGGCATCATCAGAAAATCTACAAACAATAAATGCTGGAGAAGGGTGTGGAGAAAAGGGAACCCTCTTGCACTGTTGGTGGGAATGTAAATTGATATAGCCACTATGGAGAACAGTATGGAGGTTCCTTAAAGAACTAAAAATAGAATTACCATATGACCCAGCAATCCCACTACTGGGCATATACCCAGAGAAAACCATAATTCAAAAAGACACATGCACCCCAATGTTCATTGCAGCACTATTTACAATAGTCAGGTCATGGAAGCAACCTAAACGCCCATCGAGAGACGAATGGATAAAGAAGATGTGGCACATATATACAATGGAATATTACTCAGCCATAAAAAGGAACAAAATTTCGTCATTTGTTGAGACGTGGATGGATCTAGAGACTGTCATACAGAGTGAAGTAAGTCAGAAAGAGAAAAACAAATATCATATATTAACGCATATATGTGGAACCTAGAAAAATGGTACAGATGAACTGGTTTGCAGGGCAGAAATTGAGACACAGGTGTAGAGAACAAACGTATGGACACCAAGGCGGGAAAGTAGCAGGGGGGTGGGGGTGGTGGTGTGATGAATTGGGCAATTGGGATTGACATGTATACAATGATGTGTATAAAACTGATGACTAATAAAAAAAAAAAAGAAAAATGAGGAAGAGGAAGAGAAACAGGAAATAAGTATATTGTTAATATACTGAAATAACAACAACAACAAAAAATTCCATCCTTTGGAAAACGCACAAAAATAATATTTTCTCTAAGATTTACTTTTCTTCTAAGAATTTCAAGAATCTTTATAAACAAAATTTTGGATAAATACTAGGAATGAGCCTATAATAGCCATGTTCTATTGTGTTTAGAGTTTGTGGCTGAGAATCTCTATTTTCTCCACACATATTTCATTACTTGTGCTACTTCCAATCACTATATAGGGGCTGAGAGCCCTTGCCAATGACAGGGGAAAGGTGAAATGACCCAACAGGCAAGCCCAGGACTGGGGCCCAGCCCCAGACTACAACTGGCCCTAGAGCTTCCTCTCTATGTAACAAACAAGAAAATTTTATACAGTTTGTTACTTTTATAGGACTCCAGTGCAGATGTCAATATAAAATTCATAGCTCTAAATTACTTACAGCAGTGTAATAAGGCACGTGGATAGTCCAGTAAACCTTTACAGATGGTGGCTGTCCTCACCAACAGGGGGTATTTATAAAAATGATGTAAAATGGAAAACCCATAAATAGTTCTCATGAAAGGTTTGCAAAAGGAGAAGGTTAATATTTTTGAGTTGAAAATACTGAGAAAAACTTTTAAATGTCTGTGGTTTTCACAAAAATTTTAAGAAGCTGGGCCAGTTTAGATAGTGTTAAAGGGTATTTGAGTTTGTTCATTTGGTTGAGTGCAAATGATATTGCCTTTGAGGTCAAATGTCTAGATTTTTTTTCATTTAACATTTATGCACTCTGGTAAAAATCAGATGACATGTAATTGAAATCTGGAATTTTTCAAGCATAACTCATAAACTAAGGAACCTCTGTATGCTCTATGTAAAATATTTGATTTTCTTCAGTAAAATGGTAACCAAGTGGCTTTCATGATGAATAACCTTAAGAATATGCCCCTATGTAAATCAACTATACTTCAATAAAATAAAATTAAAAAAAAAAACATATGCCCCTAGGCAGATGAAAGAATTGACCTACCAGATAGGGTTAATTATATTCTCCCATTAAATGTTGGACAAACTCCGCCAAATACAACTTCATTTGCAGTATAATTTATGCCAAACTGTTCTTTTTAACAATAGCTAATTGGCAGGTTCAGACACTTCTTGTGTCCATCATCACATCTGAGAATACATGTCTTCTTCTTTGAACTTCAATAAGTAACTTGACCCTGGGTGACTGCTCAAAGATGACTGGATGGCGCCAATAGATTTGCTCAATGACTGCTCAAAGACATCAATCTGTAATGACTGGATGACTGCTCTAAGACATCAATCTGTAAAAACACATGGCAGGTCAAGCTCTAATTCTCTCATGGAGTCTTTCTATAGCCCTGCATACAAACCCTGGGGTATCTGGGGTAGCCACTTCAGGGTAACATAACTGCCTTAAGAACAGAAAAACACAATGGAATTCGTAAACAATTTACTCTGATCTCACCCAGTGACAGAAGAGATGTGGGAAAACATCATTAGAGCAAAAATAAATGATAAATAAAAATCTTAATTACCCAGCAAAATTAAAACTGCACAAAATACCAACATTCACTCTGATTTCAAACAACTTAGTACCTAGATGCTTACCTTAGCATCCTGGAGCTGCACCACAGCCCCGCCCACCTGAGGACCCAGGATGTCCAGTGAAGTGAGAGGACAGCGGGGCTAGCAGCTTCTAGGTCAGCTCATGGAAACTCTCCAACCCTCAGAAAACTCCGAAGGAAGTTACTTCTTCCCCCCCAGTTCCTTGCTGTCTTTCAGGAGCACACAGAAGCTCTGGCAATCTGGTGTTTTTACCCCCACTATGACTATAACCCCAGTCAATAGAAAGGAAATTAACCATTTTTCAGCACCTACTATATGTCAGACTCTATGGGAGGTACTGGGGACAACGAAACAGATAAGAACTTAACCCATGCTCTCAAGATGCTAACGCCAGCACGGGAAAAAAAACAGGCAAACAAATCATAGTAAAACAGTGTGATAGAGTGACATGTAGTTTGGATGAGAGCACCCAGGAGACACTCTTTTTGTCGGGGAAGGTTTCCTGAAGGAGGGAAAAGAGAAGTTTGCCAGCGAAGCAAAGAAGATTAAGAGTGAGGAATGGGATATGGCAGCTGCCGGGCAGGCTCACTTTGTCTATCTATCATGAGAAACTGTTGAAGTGGTTCTGGTTTTTGCCACCTCCATGGGGCTCAAGATAAACTTTCTACGTACAGGAGCCTTTACTTTACTAAACCACTCCTTGGTTTAGTTCAAAGCAACTTGGTTTAGGACACTGCTTCTTTTCTGGTTGCTCACACCTCTCCTTCTGCCTTTCAAATAGTAGATGCTCTGTGTTTGCTGAATAAGTGGGTTATTGGAGGGTAAGAAATGTGCCTTCTTTTCATACCATGAGGTATGTGCAGGGGGAGAAGAAGGATGGACTGCCCTCAGAGAAGGGGGAAAGGACAGTTCCGTAACTTGGCGGAAATGAGGGGGTAATGTGATGAAGTGGCTGTTTACATGTTTACATGTTTCTTCCTATGCTGCCACTGTAAGCATGGCCACGGCTTCCCAGGAATTCCCAGAACATCTCAAGGGTCTCAGGTTTTCTTAGGTGGTGTGGGTGGTGAGAAGGTCAAAAATTAATTGAGATTCATATACAGGCATACCTCCTTTTATTGTGCTTTGCTTTATTGCACTTTTTTTTTTTTTTTTACAAATTCAAAGTCTATGGCAACTCTGCATTGAGCAAATCTATTGGCGCCATTTTTCCAACAGCATTTGCTTACTTTGTGTCTCTGTATCACATAATTCTCATAATATTTCAAACTTTTTCATTATTATTATATTTGTTATGGTGATCTCTGATCAGTGATCTTTGCAGCTACTATTGCAAAAGATTATGACTCGCTGAAGGCTTAAATGATGGCTAGCATTGTTTAGCAATAAATTATTTTTAAATTAAGGTATGTACTTTTTTTAGACATAATGCTATCGGGCACTTAATAGACTACAGTATAATGTAAACATAACTTTTATATGCACTGGGAGACCAAAAAATTCATGTGACTTCCTTTATTGCAATATTCACTTTATTGCCATGGTCTGGAACCAAACCCACAATATCTCTGAGGTAAGCCTGTAAAAACAATTTTTTAAATGAAATAACTAATGGAAGTTAAGAGGAACATGGTGAAATGATTTGTTGGGTAATGAAACCCAAAAAACAATAATAAGATTCTCTACTCTTAGTGTTACAGCTCTAGAGTAATTTTTAAGATGAGAATGTTACATGATATAAAATTATAGTCTATAATTTTTACTTTAATGAAATTTGTATAATTTTATTGGAAAATTCACTTGTTACTAATTACTTTAAATTAAATGTGTCCCAAGCTCTATAAAAATGTTCTTTATGCACTAATAAATTTATTTTCGTATTTGATTTTATTGTCAGTCCTCTCTGATTTCCAGATTTTTACTGGGGCACCTTGGATATATTAATCTAATGATTTTTAACCCAACCAAGCAAAACATTACAACTAAAAAATAAAAATAAAATCTCTGCATATTTTTCACCTTTCTTTTTCTTAACTATTCATTATTGTGCTTTTGTACCATATTTCCTTGTAGAAATATAGGGGAGCAAATGAAGAGTATGGGTTGGAGAAAAGAGGATGCCTCTGATCTCCCTAGATTGAACTTTGATGAACTTTTAATATAATAGCTCCGTCATTCCTTCCCTTGAGAAACTCAGATTTATAGCATTATAACTCTACCCTGGCTGGCTACACCCTCTGCTTTCAGTCAGTTGAAATCTTATCAACTTTTTCTGGTATCTTACCATAATCACTGCTCTGGAGCCCTTCATTTCTGGGCTATTACTTATCTTATGTCAATACCATTTTGTGTCATTTTGTGCCATCTCCATTTCCCTATATTTGACATCGTTCATCTCTCCCTGTAGGAAGAGTCTTTGGAAGCCATTTCATAATGTGACCCTAACATAAGGCAGGCAACTGAAAAAACTGAGCTAATTTCCTTTCCTAAGAATCTGGAATAGGTCCAAGAGAGAGTTGGTCCCTATTAGTGTGGCTGAACCTATAGGATTATGAACACATAAATTCAGAGGTACAAAAAATTAATAAACAGAAACCTCAATTAAATAGAGTCGGGAGACCGGAAGGGGGAGCTCTCACGCCCTGCGACCATAGCAGAATCCAACAGGAAGAAGAAAGACTCCTCTTCTTTCCTGGCAAGGGCTCAACCAATGAAAGGCCATGGGCTCTTTGTTTACTGAGCCCTCCCAACTTCCTTTTCCCCGCTATAAAAGTGTGCCCTTTCCCTTGCTGCTGGGGGACTTGCATGTGGCTCACATGGTTGCAGGCCCTGATTGCACTTCTCTGCTGATCCCAGATAAACCCATCTTTGCTGGAGAAATGTCTTGCAGTTTATTATTATTTCAGGTTAACAGAGGTAATGGAGTTGCCATGTTTTCTACGTGGACCCAAGGGCAGGAAAGGGGCCCTACAGAGAGAGAAGAATGAAGAAGAGGGGCCTTGGTGGTCTTCCAATATGTCCTTCCTTCAGGCCCACCTGCCTTCTTGTTCTTGAGGCCGGTAAGACAATCTGGATCCCCTTTGGGTTTTAAATTTACTTGCCTATTTCTATCACTTTTAGCCAGAAAGAGCTTTTATTAGTAAATGCACATTTATAAAAAGCAAAGTTTTATTTTTGAGGGTCTTATAAGATCTAAAGGTAGATGAACACCATAAGCATTAGGAAATAAAGAGTCAATCTCATTATGACTTAATCCAACATGTGAAATCGCCTGGTGCCTTAGAAAAATCCAAGCTGAGGAAATTTATTCTCATAAAGTACTGAAATGTATTCTCATAAAGTATATTTGAGACCAAGCGGAAACTGAGACAGAAAAATGCAGAAGAAGCTATCTCAGTGGCAGGCAATTTATTTCTTCCACCTGTTGTCCAATTACTCCCATGTCTCCTAACTGTTGCCTCTCCTGTCAGTCAGTGGGTCCTTCTGATAACTAAGTAGATAAAAGCTATGGAGAGTGTCTCTGGGGTAGGAGCGGAGGAGGAAGTCTGAGAGTAGGTGGCAAAGAAACTGGCTGCCAGTTTCAGAAAAAAATTATTGCCTATAATGATACAAGTGTCACTAAGTGGCAGACTGGCTGGGCACACAGGTAAGTCACTGAATGTACTGAAAGAACATGGAGCATGTGAGCAGACAGGAGAATCCAGCTATTGCCACAACTAAACAGCTCTGAAGTCAGCTTTTTTAATAGACTGTGGACACATGTATTTAGGAAAAAACTAGAGTTAATTTTTAAATCTCCACGTTTGTTGATCATGCTAAAATGAGCCTTGTAATTTAGTAAGCTATCCAGTACTTAATAAAATAACTACAAGCTCCTTAAAAATCAAATCTTCAGAATCTCTTCCCCTTTGGTGTCTTTCATGGCAATGAGACATATAGTGAATGTTGGGTAACTGTAATATAAAATTAGCTCTCTGGGCAAGAACTAGTCACAGCATATGGCAGTGTTGATCCTTAGAAAATGATGGCTAGTAATTATAACTAATTAACCTCAATCGACTTATTAATGCTAACCAGAATGTTTAAAAAGGAATATAAAATTAATAATAATATGAATATATATACTTCGATTTTCACCCATAACTTCTTTACAAAAGGAATTCTCCCGACAGAAATGTAGGATAGATGGAAAACTAACACTAGCCTAAAATAAATATAACATGCTTGCAGAGGATTTCTTTTCCTTTTTAGAAATGGCTATTTACACCTTTTTGATTACTTAAAAAAAAAATAAAAAGAACTTTCAAAGAATCAGAAAACTTAGAAGGGTATAAAAAAATTAAATGACCTAAATTTATATCACTAGGTCCATTAATTGATATTTCTGAAGTTATCCTTCCAGACTTTTTTTTTGCAAGTCTATTAGTTTGAAGACCAGAAGCACCAACATTACCTGGGAGCTCATTAGAAATGTTGACTCTCAGGCCCCACCCCAGACCTATTGAACCAGCATATGCATTTTAATAAGGTTCTGCAGGTGATTTGATGTATGCTAAAAGTTGAGAGCTACTATACTAGGCAGAGTTTTGGCTTGCTTTGCCAAAATGTTGAACCAGAATTTTTCATAACACTTTTACTGATATAATTTGCATACTGTACAAGTCACCCTTTTAAAGTATACAAATAAGTTTTTAGTATATTCACAGAGTTGTATAGCCATTGCTAATACCTGATTTTAGAATATTATCATTACCATTAGCAGTTACTCCCTACTCCTACCCCCAAGTCCCCAGCAAACAATCTATTTTCTGTCTCTAAAGATTTGCCTGTTTTGGAAATTTCATATAAATAGAATCATATAATATGTAATATTTGTGGCTAGCTTCTTTCACTTAGCATGTTTTCAATATTCATCATGCTGTAGCATATATCAGTACTTCATTTCCTTTTATTGCTGAACAATATCCCATTATATGGACTCGTGGCATTTTGTTTATCCATTCATCACTTGATGAACTTTTTTTTTCACTTTATGGCTATTGTGAACATTCATGTACAAGTTTTTGTGTGGACATATATTTTCATTTCCCTTTGTTATATATCTAGACATGGAATTGCTAGGTCATATGGTAACTGTGTTTAATTGTTTGAGGTCCTGCCAGACTATTTTCCAAAGTGACTCCACCATCTTGCATTCCCATCAGCAGTATAAGAGAGTTCTGATTTCTTCACATCCTCAACAACACTTGTTATTATCTGATTTTTTTGATTCTAGCCATCACAGTAGGTGTGAAGTGGTATCTCATGGTTTTGATTTGCATTTCACTAATAACTAGTGATGCTGAGTATCTTTTCATATGTTCATTGGACATTTGTGTATCTTTCTTAGAGAAATGTCTGTTCAGACGCTTTGCCTGTTTTTAAATTGGGTTATTTATTTTTTTTATTGCTGAGCTATAAAAGTTCTTTAAAAATAGACCCTTAACAAATAAATGATATTTTCTCTCATTCTGGGGGTGTATTTTCACTTTCTTTTTCATGTCCTTTGAAGCACAAAAGGTTTTAATTTTAACTTTGATGAAATCCAATTTATCTATTTTTTCTCTTGTGTTTGTGCTATTGGCGACAGCAAAGAAACAACTACCCAATGACAGAAAGATTTACAACTATACTGCCTTCTAAGAATTTTATAATTTTAGTTCTAACATTTAGGTCTATGATCTATTGTGAGTTTTGTATATGGTGTGAGGTAGGAGGCCCAAATTCATTCTTTTACATGTGGATATCCAATTGCTCCACTACCATTTGTTAAAGAGACTATTCTTTCCCACCAAATGCTCTTAGCATCCTTGTTTAAAAAAATCAGTGGAGGGGCTTCCCTGGTGGCGCAGTGGTTGAGAATCTGCCTGCTAATGCAGGGGACACGGGTTCGAGCCCTGGTCTGGGAAGATCCCACATGCCACGGAGCAGCTGGGCCCGTGAGCCACAACTACTGAGCCTGCGCGTCTGGAGCCTGTGCCCCGCAACGGGAGGGGCCGCGATAGTGAAAGGCCCGCGCACCGCGATGAAGAGCAGTCCCCGCGCCGCGATGAAGAGTGGCCCCCACTTGCCGTAACTAGAGAAAGCCCTCGCACGAACCGAAGACCCAACACAGCCAAATAAATAAATAAATAAATAAATAAAGTAGATTTAAAAAAAAAAAAAAGAAAGAAAATGGATTCAATAATTTAAAAAAAAAAAAAATCAGTGGACCATAGATGTATAGTATTTCTGGACTCTCAATCCTACTTCCTGATTTATATGTCAATTCCTATCCTAGCACCACATTGTCTTGAATAATGCAGCTTTGCATTAGGTTTTGAAATTGGGAAATGTGAGTCTTTTAACTCTGTTCTTCTTTTTCAAGATATTTTGGCTATTTTCAGTCCCTTACACTTCCACAGGAATTTTAGGATCAATGTTTCAACTCCTGCAAAGAAACAAACTGAGATTTTCACAGTGGTTGCATTGAGTCTGTAGATTACTTTGGGGAGTGTTGCCATATTAACAATATTATGTCTTTGAATATGGGATGTCTTTCCATGTAGTTAGTCCTTTAATTTCTTTCAACAATGCTAGTTTTCAGTGTATGTCTTAAACTTCTTTTGTTAAATTTATCCCTAAGTATTTTTTCTTCTTGATGTTATTAAAAATGGAATTGTTTTCTTGATTACATTTTCAAGTGTTCACACATTTTACAGTGTTCATTGCTAGTGTACAGAAATACAACTGATTGTTGTATATTAATTTTTTATCCTGCAACCTTGATAAACTCATTCATTAGCTCTATTTTTTTTCTGGATTCCTTAGGTTTTTCTATATATAAGATCATTTATAGAGAAAACTTAATTCTTCCTTTCCAATCCTGATAACTTTTATTTCTTTTTCTTGCCTTATTACCCTGACTAGAACCTCCAGTAGGATGTTGAATAGCAGTTGTGAGAGTGGACATTCTTGTCTTGTTCCTGATCCTAAAGGGAAATCATTCAGTCTTTTAGTGCTTTTAATAGTCTCTTAAGTATGATATTAGCTGAAGGCTTTTCATATTTTTCTTTATCAGGTTGAAGGAATTCCTTCTATACCTAGGTTGTTGTTTTTTTTATCATGAAAGAATGTTATATTTTATCAAATGCTTTTCCTGTGTCTATTGAAATGCTCATGTTGTTTTTGTCCTTTATTCTATCAATAAGATATATTACATCACTAGTATTTTGTTGAGGATTTTTGTGTCTTTATTTATAAAGGATATTGGTCTGTAGTTTTCTTGTGATGTCTTTGTCCGAGTTTGATATCAGGGTAATACTGCTCTCATAGAGGGAGTTGGGAAATATTCACTTCTTTTTTATTTTACATAAATTTGTGAAGGATTGATGTGACATTCTTTTCTTTGGGCATTTTGAATATGTCATTGCACAGCCTTCTAGTTAACAGTTTCAGTGAAAAGTCAGCTGTATATCTTATTGAAGATCCCTTGTACAAAATGAATTGTTTTTCTCTTGCTACTTTCAAGATTCTGTTTGTCTTTGTCTTTCAATGGTTTGACTATAATGTGTCTAGGTGCAGACATCTGAATTTATTCCACTTGGAATTCACTGAGTTTCCTGTATGTTCAGATTGGTGTTTTTCATCAATTTGGGGGCAAGTTTGCCACTATTTCTTGAAATATTCTGTCCCTCCTTTTTCTCTCTCTTCTCTCACACCTTTCCTTCTGTGACTCCTACTATGCATGTATCGATATGCTTGATAATGTCACAGGTCTCTAAGACCCTGATAATTTTTCTTCATTCTTTTTCTTTCTGTTCCTCAGGCTGGATAATCTTAATTGTGCTTGCTTCAGTTTTGCTGATTCTTTCTTCTGACAGCTCAAATCTTTTTTTGAGCCCCCTAGTGGATTTTTCATTTCAGTTATTGTACTTTTCAATTCCAAAATTTCTATTCAGATCTCTATAATCTCTTATTTATATTCCCTATTTAGTGAGACATCATCCTCATATTTTCCTTTAATTCTATAGACATAGTTTCTTTTAGTTCTTTGAATATATTTATATAGCTGATTTAAAGTCTTTGTCTAGTAATCCCAACATCTTGGCTTCCTCAGAGATAGTTTCCATTGACTGCTTTTTTTCTTGTGTGGGAACCATACTTATTTGTTTCTTTGTGTGTCTTGTAATTTTTGATTGAAAAATGGACATTTTAAGTAATATAATGTGGCAACTTTGGAAATCAGATTCTCACCCCCATCCAGGGTTTGTTGTTACTCTTCTTTTTTTCTGTTGTTGTTGGTTTGTTTGTTTGTTTGTTTAGTGACTTTCCTGAACTAATTCTATAAAGTCTGTACCCCAGACTTTCTAGCTACAGAATTCTCTGTTCAGTTAGCTTAATGGTCAGCTAATGATTGGACAGGGATTTTCTTAATTGCCTTGAACTTAGTTTCCCAGCCTTTACTGAGGGGCTCTGTGTGTATATTGGGGTACATCTGGAATGCACTGGAAGTTTATAACTCTGCCTAGTGCCTTCACTTCCTGCTTGTACAGAGCCTCAAAATCAGCCAGACATGGTAAATTAGGACATTCTCTGGTCTTTCCTGACATGATCACAGCCTTGCACATATATGTAGCCTTCTATATCCCCAAGACTATGGCAGAGCTTTTCAAAAACTCCTATGGACATCTTACTTCTCACATCTTCTTTTTAAGTTTTTGACCAGGTTCTTGTTTACCCTAGTTGGCACTGCAGCTTCAGGCAGCAGTAACATTAAGCAATTACCATGATTATTTTTTTACACACTCCTCAGGGATAGTGATTTTCCTAGACAGTGAGGTCCAAATCAGGTCAAATAATGACAGTGCCCTATGAATATAGCTTTTTCAGGGAACTGTGGGAAAGGTCAAGTAATGACAATACTCTGGAGATAGGATGTTTTGGAGAGTTCCAAACCTGTTAGCCCTCTCCAATGGCTATTAGGTTGCTGGTTTTCACAACTACAATTGTGAGGCTGCTAGTATTCAAGGCTACCACAGAGCTTGGTGAAGGGGGATGAGTACAGGACAAGTAAAAATGCCATAAAGCTCACTGCTCCTAATGAGATTCAGATATTTTTCTTTAATAGATGCTTTTCAGATTTTTGTAAGCCTTTGGTTAGTTTCCAGAGCTCTGAAAAAGTTGATTTTGATAAACTTTGTCAGTGTTCTCTTTGCTGTTATGGAGATGTAATTTTCAGAGGTCCATTCCCAAAGTTCTTCCTCCCTTCAAACTTTAAAAAAATAAGTATTTTAAAACTTACTCCTCTACTAAAAGTAACAAAAATGAGAACATGACATTTGATGCATTAATCTTCAATTTAGAACCACTTATAGTTCACAGTATTATAATGTAGGTAAGAAAGTGCAGTTGCCTTAGCTCATCCTAGCATTAAAGTAAAACTGCCTCTATCTCTTGAAGGAATGAATGAGTGAATTGGTACATGAGTGGATAAATGAATGAATGAGTGAATGCATGCATAAATGATGAATGTCCATCCTCCCCAAGAGTTCAAGTGTTACCAAGAAAGGCAGGCTGGAAGCCTACCAAGATGCCTTCTAGAGAGGCAATCATTATCTTGGTGATTTTACCCTGGTGCCAAGTCTGGCCTTCGGATTTGCAGACTCAGCTTAAAGCCAGTCTGTCAACACATAAGTGGGGCCACACCTCTCAGACAGCTTCTCATTAACCCAGCTCAGAGAGATCAGAAAGCCAACTTATTAATTTACAATAAGAACTATAAATACCATGAGGACCACAATAATTATATCAGCAGGTCTAGTGAATTTTCTCCCTGTAGGTAGATCTAGATGGAAAGATAAATCCTTTTGAGATGTTTGCCAGGTGAGCACAGAAACAGGACAACAAGAATTGTTATAAAACACAAATTTTTAATGACGGGCTACTGAGGCCTGAGAATCTATTAAAACTTAGCTTCTGCCTTGTTCCTGTTGCTTTAGGAGACTAGAAATAATGGAAAGGTAATCTCACCATAAAAGATCCAAGACCCTTTTTACCTGGAGGAGGCAGTTAGCAGGGAGGTTAAAAAAATGGAGGGAATAAACATCTTCTTCGTGCTTTTTTGGGCCACCACCAGTCTTTGTTTGGAAAGTTGGGCCCAGCAAGGAGTTAAGCTGGCAGGGCCCCAATTGGGATAGAGAGAGACATGAAAGCTTAAACAAGAAAAGGAAGTGGTCTGACCTGGCAGAACATGATTTCCCTGAGCTTGAGAAGAGTAAGAGGGGGACAGGGTTTGGGAAAGTGGTTCCACAAGTGGCAGAGGCCTACAGCTCCCACTTCAGAAAGCTGGACATTCAATATCTAACTGCTCAAGTTTTCAAGTGGACCATTCTGAGGCAGGAGATTGATGGGCCCCAGGCTGAGCAGCTGGAGTTTGTCCCCTGAGGACAGATACACCAAGATGAAGAGAAGGAGGAGCTAAGCCCTGCCCAGATAAGAGACCACAAATTTCTCATTCTCGAGGTCAAGGAGACCTTCCTGACTACACATGCGCAGAAAGGCTCCTCAGAGGTCAAAAGGGAGGGGGCGTCACCCCATAGTAAGTGATGTCAACCTACCCATAGATCTCTTTACTAGAATCCATCTTGGCTAAGAGATGTGCGCACACACATGGGAGAACCCTGAGATAAACCAAATATGGACTCAGAACCAGGCAAAGCAAGATGATTGGCCAAAGGAAACCCAGAAGAACTGCCCCATATAACTGATTCAAATTACCACGAGGGCGCAACTCTGAGTCCACCCATGTGAGTCTATTCACATATACCATTTTTCCTCCTGATAAACACTTTACGTGTTTCACTACTTTCCATCTCTTTGTGGGAATTCATTTCTACATAGCCGACAAGCCAGGGCCTTGTCACTGGCCACTGGTTTACTGGCTAGGATTCAGGGCTCTCACTGCTGTGGCCTGACTTCAATCTCTCCTGCTTCAAGGCGCTGCAGGCTGAGGCCACCAGAGATCAATTCCAGCAGTGAGAGTGCAGGCAGCCTGAAAACTGGAGGCCCAACTTCTCTAGAACCTGTAGAACTTCTCTGTCACCTGTAGAATTCCTCAGTGCAAAATGCAACTAAGATTTAAGTTCCCAACTGCTCCTTACTTTTCTGATGCAAAAAGACTTCCCTCTCCCAGGCAAAGTTTGAATGGTTCTCACCAAGATCCTTTTCACTGATTCCCCTTTTAATGTGTGCCATTTCTGAACGATCCTTCTTTTTTTTAAATAAATTTATTTATTTATTTTTGGCTGCGTTTGGGTCTTCGTTGCTGCGTGCAGGCTTTCTCTAGTTGCAGTGAGTGGGGGCTGCTCTTCGTTGCGGTGCGTGGGCTTCTCATTGTGGTGGCTTCTCTTGTTGCAGAGCACCGGCTCTAGGCACGTGGACTTCAGTAGTTGTGGCACATGGGCTCAGTAGTTGTGGCTCGCAGGCTCTAGAGCGCAGGCTCAGTAGTTGTGGCGCACGGGCTTAGTTGCTCCACGGCACGTGGGATCTTCCCGGACCAGGGCTTGAACCCGTGTCCCCTGCCTTGGCAGGTGGATTCTTAACCACTGTGCCACCAGGGAAGCCCGACGACCCCTCTTTTGATATGTTCATTCTTTAGTCTTACTTTGGCTTCATTCAAGTCCCTCAAACAGACTTAACAGAGCTGCTCCAACCCAATTTCCAGGAGGCATCTCATTTTACCATCACATCTTGATTCTACCACTCAGTTTTGTATTTATTATATCTGCATCGAACAGGTTATCGTCACATTCGGTGTCCAAATAACTGTCTAAAAAGACATCTGATCCTTCTCTTTTCCCCTTTACCCTCTGTCTAGTCTTCAATCTCCCTATTCTTAAATCCTTTATTTAATCTCCCTCAATCCCTGGAGTTGATAACATTTCCTGACATGCTTATTCACTAGGTCTTTTCCTTCTCCCATCCTCAGCACCCTCAGTGGTTGGTTTCATTTAGTTTCCTTTGCCATCATTATTGACCACTATTTAACTTATTCTCCCCACATACTCTGCTCTAATTATTCAAAATGTCTCTCGTTTCCATTTCTCCCACCCGCCTAGGTTGCAGATGGAAAAGTCAAGTGAATAATACTCATGTCTACCACACTTCCAGGATTCACAAGCTGCCCTCCTGAGTGCTGAAAGAGGCTACAGCTAGAGGTCAGACAACTGATGACATGCTCAAAAATAATTCCACAAGACACCCAGCAACAAGCCCTACTGACATTCAAGATTCAAAACTAACCTTTAATGAGGGTCCATAAGACTTTCTCCATTCCCCCGCTGAGAAAAGAAAGAGTGCCACTGCTTTCTTGCATATTTATAGCTTTTTAAAAAAAATGGGATAGCAATTCCTGCAATCTTACCTTCAAACTTTAAAGACTGTCAAAAAGAGCAGCAAACACAACAAAGTCCCGGCTTCCTGAGAGCAACATTTTTCCATGAAGAAATCAAATGAATTTTAAATGTTGCTCTTTAGGAGAAAAGACCATTTCCTTCATAGAAACACTTTGAAAGAGAAACCAGGTGCTGTGTATTTCATCAGCAAATGCTAATGAAATGCTAAGATCTTAGGGCATAAACTGTCAGCCTGAAGATCTTCAAATGCTGGTTCAACTATCTGAATATCTGCTTAAAGGATGTACACTCACAGGGGCCAATCAGCATGTACGTTTTTAAAAATTAACTTTAATGATGATTGACAAGGCCAGTCTATGTCTAAACAGATTAAGAAGCCGCTAATTTGTGAAGGATATCGACAATCCTGTGTCCAAGACCCCAGCCATAGTTTGTCTTGGCACTTGAAACCTCCATGCATTGTCACTGGGTTAGACAGGAGCCTCAATTAGAACTGACACTGAAACATGCACAATTCACAAGAGAAAAGAAAGGGGAGGAAAAGCACAGTTATTAAAGTACTACTAGGGTTTTTTCACATTTGTGACTACATATGATCCTGTTACTACATATGATCTTCCCAAAACTCTCCCCAGGTCCAACTGTTACTATCATTATGATGAGGCATTATAGTATGGTGGTCAGGAGCATGGGCTGTAGAAGGAGACTAACTGGACTTGAAGCCTGGCTCTGTCATGTCCTAGTGCCTCACTGTGCCTCAGTTTTCTCATCTGTGAAAGGGGGCAAATAATGTACTTAGAGCACTGCTGTGAGCAGTAGATTAATTATTACAGATAAGCTGCCTTTAAGAGTGGCTGGCACACGGTAAGAATGTAACGAGTATTTTGATTATTATTTTTCAGATGAGAAAACTGAACCGTAAGGAAGTGAGGTAGCCTGCTGACAATCACACAGCAGGTAAGTGCCAGAGCCCTGAGCAGTAATCAGGGCCATCTGTCTCCAAGCCCAGGCATGCACTTTGCATACCATCTCCCCACAATAAGATCTTAATGAAGCTGGCTGCTTTGTTTTTCAGATTTCTTTGTGGAAATGGGACACAGGATATGTAAACTGTGGTCAGATGTGGGGCAGAAAGGGAACAATGGTCTGCAAAAATCTAGGTCAGTGATACTCAAACCTCTCTTCACAAACAAGTTCAAAGCTCTTGATACTCAGGCCACATCTAAGAACAATTAAACCCAGCGTCTTTGGAGGTGGGACCCAATCATCAGTAGTTAGTAAAGCTCCCCAGGTGATTCCAATGTGCAGCAAGTTTGAGGCCAGCCACATCAGAATCACCCAGAGAACTTGTTAAATACAAACTTCCGCCGCCACCCCCAACCCCCAGAGTTTCTGATTCCGTAGAGATGGGATAGGACCTGAGAATGTGCATTTATAACAAAATTCCATGGTGATGCTGGTGCTGCTGGTCCGGGGAAAACACTTTGAGAGCTACCGCCCTAGACAATCAAGAATCCCCTCCGCATCCATGAGCCTGGATGAGCCCGAGGAGCCACGATACAGTAAGAGGATGAATGTATGCAGAGATAGGAGGAGCTAAGTATCTCAGACTGGAGTCTAGAGACACACAGTGGGGAACAAAACACACTCCTGCCCGCCTCAAAACTTCTTTCCTAAGACTTGCTCAAATGATGAACAAGAGTTGACATTTTTATGCCAGTCTTTGGTATTTTTAATCAAACGAGTGTCTCTCATTATTCCAGTACATCTGTTCCAGTGGAAGCAGTAATATTTCACCCAACACCAAGCTTTCAATGAAGGAGATTGGATATTTTTTTAAAGTCAAAACCTACTTACCATTATTCATTTATAAAAATGTTTTATATTAATGCATGAGCAGAGATTCATCGGCAAATAGTGAAAAGAGGAATCTTAATCTTAATTTGTCCTTAGATTCTAAATTCCATGAGAGTAAAGACATAACTGTTTTACTTACAACTTCATATCCAGAACAAGTGCAGTGGCTGATACATAGTAAACATTCAATAGCTGCATGTTGAACAGAGGAAGGGAAGAAGGGAGGAAGGCAGGAGGAGAAAGAGAGGAGAGAAACATGATGCAAGGCAAAAAAACAACAAATGGGGCAAAGAAGATTAAGTGGGTATAGTCCACGATAAAGAGATAATGGTCATCAATCTTTATGTATTGAATAGCATGACATGGAAATATGGAAAAGAAAAATGTTTAACGTATAAGGCAGAAATGCTAGAAGCTCAATAGTAGACCTGAGTCACCCTATTTAAGTCTGCTCTTATAGTATTTCATTGAACTCTCTTGTTAATCGACTTGATCTGTAAATCTTGGTCAGCATGTAAAGGAATGGCACCCAATTTAACTTATAGTCATATGTGAATATAGTCATATGTGAACACTGGATTTTAATCTTGTCATCCTGCTTTATACTTTTTTTACTTCGTATAGTACTTTAATCTTTCCTTCACAGTCTATTTTTGCAACATGGATTATATTTAATTTTTTAATACTTTTTTTTTTAAATTAATTTATTTATTTTTGGCTGTGTTGGGTCTTTGTTTCTGTGCGAGGGCTTTCTCCAGCTGCGGCAAGCGGGGGCCACTCTTCATCGCGGTGCGCGGGCCTCTCACTATCGCGGCCTCTCTTGTTGCGGAGCACAGGCTCCAGACGCGCACACGGGCGGGGCCCGTTGCTCCGTGGCATGTGGGATCCTCCCAGACCAGGGCTCGAACCCGTGTCCCCTGCATTGGCAGGCAGATTCTCAACCACTGCGCCACCAGGGAAGCCCAATTTTTTAATACTTTTTAAAAACAGCTTGGGACTTCCCTGGTGGTCCAGTGGTTAACACTCCGTGCTTCCACTGCAGGGGGCACAGGTTCAGTCCCTGGTTGGGGAACTAAGATCCTGCATGCCACTTGGCATGGCAAAGAAAAACAACTTTATTGCAGTATAACTTATATGCCTTAAAATTCACCTGTTATACATGCCTATTTGCAGTCTCTATGCTTTTTGGAAGGTATAGTTCTATTTCTAATTCTACTTATAAGTATCCTTCAGCTTTAAAAAACACACTGAGCCTATGACACCAATTATCAGCAGGAGAGTGAAACAGTACTTTTCAACTCCCTCTCTTGAGGTTAAAAAATGAACATGTTTACTATTTTTCTACTTGCTATTCCTCACACTTGCTATTTTTTAAAATAATTCAGGATTTTCCAACAAGCTTATAAATAATAAACTAGTATTTATTTTCTCTCAAGAATTATTTATTACAATTACATTCTCAGTAAACAAATTTTCAACAATTAAGGATTAAATCTGCACAACTGATTTCAATGTTCTCAGCTATTCCTTTTATGACATGAATTCCCCTCTCTTGTTTTCTTTGTTTTTATTCATTTCTTTCTTAGCTAGAGAATGCCTGTAAGGAAAATTTTCAGGATTATATATAAATGAGATATTTTCTAAGCCCTTCTAAATCTGAGAATGTCTTTCTGATTCTTTCAGGCATATACAGTTTAGAATTCCTCAGTCACAAATGTGTCTCCTAAAATTCTTTTGACACATGGTCTTCATCTTATGGAGATATCTAAGACTTACTTGACTTTTTATTCTACTGTAGGACACTTTTCTTTCCCTTACTGAATGCTTGCCAGAATTTTACTTTACTCTTGAAATTCACACAGATATGTTTAGACTACAGCTATTTTCATTAATTTTTCCTGAAAAATGATAAACTTTTTCAGTAGATTCAGGTCTTTTTGAGCCCTGGAACATTTTCTTCTATTTATATCTATGAATTCTGCTTATGTTCCATTTCTTCTTGAACCTTGTTAGAAACACCAATTACCTTGTGCTGGACTATGGTTTTTCATCTCCACCTCTAACAACTCTTAATTTTCATTTCTCTCTCTCTCTCTCTCTCTCTATATATATATATATACAAGGATATTATTTTAAATAATATAATAGTTAATGTCTATTAAAGGACTCACCATATGCTGTGCACATGGATTATCTGAATAAATCTTCATAAGAAAATTCTATAAGATGAGTTCTGTTATATCCTCATTTTGCAGTTGAGAAACTTGAGGCTGAGAGAAGATATAGTTACATGTTCAAGGTCGCACAGTTGGTAACTGATGGAGTTATGATGGGAAGACAATCATTCTGGATGTTTGATGCTGTGCTCTTAACCACTATGCTTACTAATAAGAATATGATATGTATCATAATGAAACACGTAAGGATTTATAATAACAAAGTATTTTTCCCATTAAATCTATGCCATCGGCAGAATTCAATATTTCTGCTTTAGTCAGAGAATTTTCATATAACCAGTCCAATAAATACACAAATATGGCACTTCCCATCATGATAAACATGAGATTTGGTAAAACCTGGGACAGCACTGTAACTGAGGGTCACAGACTGTGGCTTCAACCACATCCATTGCTTCCTCTACATAGCAGATCATCCCCTTATCCACCATTTCTGTTTCCCCTAAAGTTCAAAATGAATCTACACATATGCATGAACTTTTGTGACTTCTTCCCTGATAGTTCAGTGGCTTTCTTCTCTATTAGATCTTGTTCTAGAAGCATTCATTAACTGGTGCACCTACAGGAAAGTCCATTAGCCAATGTGTCTATTATACCACCCTCCTCCTCAGATGTCCTGCTTCCTTACTTGGACAATTAAAATAGTTGACTAGTCCAAGATTTTAAAAAAGAAGCACTTTATTATTTCAGATATGGTACTTCTCTCAGATATATCATGATCCTTAAGAAACCCCTTTACTAGCCTCTTGGAATAAGGAAGGGACTCCATTTTCATGTTCGAGAAAACATCAATAATGGACAGGCACACTTACAAACTTACAAGGGAAATACTCCAACATCGGCAGTTAGTTTGGTCTGTTCAGGCCAGCCTTCAATAAGAAACGCCCAGGAACTGTGGAAGGTTTCCCCAAATTACCTCAAGTTCCCTGAGGTATCAATTTGGAGACCTGGCTCTGTCCTGCAGCAGCTTCAGGGACCTGCCAATCAATCTGGATTTACAAGTTTGCCCTAGAAGTGGACCTGGTTGCACTGAGTTGGCAAGAAGGAGCAAGGTCTGTATCTCTGGGCCATCTGGCACTATTTCTTTCAAAACTTCTATGCTAAGTTTATAAAATAAAAGTCAGCACTCTTGCCTGATATAATTGGTGCTTGGTTTCAGAATTCAGGAGCAATATACTGGATGATGTGTTGGGAGACAAGAATAAATTGAACCCAAAGCATAAAAGAAAAACATTGATAAACTGGACTCTTTGAAAGACTCCGTTAAGAAAAATGAAAAAGGCAATTCACAGACTGGGAGAAAAGATTCAAGATCTATATATATATATATCAAAGGACTAGTACCAAGGATATATGAAGAGCTCTCACACCAAACTCTTACAAAAGATTTGAAAAGACACTTCACTGAAGAAGATATACTAGTGGCCAAGAAGCACATAAAAAATTGCTTAACATCATCATTACTCATCAGAGAAATGCAAATTAAAACAATGAGATACCATCATACATCCACTGAATGGCTATATTCAAAGCAATGTCAATGACAAGTGTGGTGAAGATGTGGAGAAAGTGGAACTCTCATACATTGCCAGTAGGAATGTAAAGTAACACAGCCACTTTGGAAAACAGTTTAGCAACTTCTTAGAAGTTAAACATGCACTTACCCTATGTCCAAGAAATTCCATTCCTAGGTATCTACCCAAGAAAAGTGAAAGTATGTGCATTCACAGACTTGTACGTGAATGCTCATAGTAGCTTTATTCATAACAGCTAAAACCTGGAAACAACATAAATGCTCATCAACAGATAAACAAATGTATATCCATACAACCGAATACTATTCAGCAATGAAAGAAAATGAACTACTGATAAACACAATCATTTTGATGAATTTAAAAAGCAGGCTCTGCAAAAGAAGCATAAGACTAGTACACACTGTGGTTTCCAATTCTCTGAAATTCAAGAAAATGTCAACTCATCTACAATGACAGAAAGTAGATCAGTGGTTGCCTGGGTCAAGGATGAGGGGAATGACTGCAAAGGGGCGAAAGGAAAGATTTGGGTGTGATAGAAATCATCTACCTCTTGATTGTGATAGTGTTAGTTAGGTGCATAGTTTGTCAAAACTCAACTGTACATTGGCAGTAAGTCATTTTATTATATGAAAATTATACCCCCAAAGAGTTGATATTTTTTAAAAAACTAAGCTGAAAGTAAATTTCATTCAGGAAAGCTCAGAATTCTAGTGCAGTGCTCCATCCATTTTATTTTCACAAGACGGAATTTTTACAAGAATTGAAGAAGCCACAGAGAAGTAAAGTTTAGGTTTCTAAGTTGAAGGCAAATAAAAACTTAGCTCTTATTCTTGAGAAGACACAGGAAAATTCAGAAAGCATGATTATATTTTAATATGCAGATTTGTCCTTCCCAGGGGTTACGTAATGCTGAGAAGACACTGCAATGATTTGGGGTGGGGATAAAAGTGAAATGTGGAGCAGTCACTGTTTTGCCAACTGTCACAGAAAATGGTGAAAGAGTCAACTTATGCTAATTGACCCAGTTCTCACAGGTGCAAGCTGATTCTTCAGAAAAGCCAATAGATGGTTTTAAGCATTCCAAGCAATTAGGCTTCTGTCATCTCTTTAAAAATTGATTCCAAAAAATAAAGATATTGTGATGAAGAGATGCTTTTCCAAAGCATTCGGTTTGAAATGCTTCATTCCTTAAACTCTTCCTTTTCCTCCTACCTATGTGTGCTTGGTGACACATCAAAACCTGATTTCTTTCCTTCTCCTATAAAGAATGGAGTTATGTCTCCCTCCAAGTAACAAATAAGCAGGGAAACAAAAGGACACTTTAAATAACCATTAAGTGTGTTTTGCAAGAGGTATTCAGCATTATTGGCACCCCGTGATCCCTCTCTGGGTCACCTTTCCTAAGGATGGTTTAAATCAGGCACCTTTGAGGATGGGAGGTGAGTCAGCAAATTCCTCCCTTCCATCCTGTGATTAAACAAGGCATGGAACTTTAAAGACCTCAAGGCGAATCCAGTCCCCTGCCACCCACAACAACGGGGATATATTCGACCTACCTGTAGTCCTAATGGAGTTAGCTGGGAACTGGAAACTGTCCAGAAATTTGGGGAAATGTAGCCAATTCATGCTATTTCCTTTTTGCCCTTACCAAGCAAAATTTCCAGCAAGAAAAGTAAGCTTTCTACATAATATATCAAAAATTTAAAGTCATAACTCACGTATACTACATACCAACAACAATGCTAACTTGCTCTGCAGGACTCCTAGAACTTCTAAGGAAAAAACTACATATTCTGAATTGTAGATATATAAATACTATTGGTAAGATGACTAAAATAGCCTAATTCACCAATATATTCTAGCAATGAGGAGGAGGAGCGTAGCCACAGCTTCCCTGCCAGCCCAGAGTAATAGAGACTGCCCTGCAGACACTTAACCAACTTTATTTTCTTCTTGATGTCCAACCAAGGAGCACATTTTGACAAAAGCTTTTATAGAGCAAAAATTCCTTCTCATATTGCAACTTTTCACAACCCCCTGCCAGTTCAGCCCTATCTTATCACCATGACAACCTACATCCCAAGAAAAGCAGCAGGGATATTATCAGGAGAATGGAAAGGAGACAGCTTCCAATGTTACCCTTGCCCCTACTGGGGGAGATGACTGGCTTCAGAGATCTCATCTAACATCTCCCTTCCTGCAGGCTCTTGGCATTTGATGATATACACTGAAAAGTTCCATATGAAGACTTCCTTACACTTCATTCATCACAGTTAGCACTACCTGAAAATATATACTTTTAATTTGTGTATAGTTTAACACAGGAGATGAAGGCAGGCAGCTATGATAATGGTAAGACAATGCAGGATTGCTAGACAGCTGTAATGATGCGTGCTCTGGAAAATAAAGTGAGAAAAATACTAGCCCGTGCAGGCTTGCCTCCAGAAACCCATTACTAAAGTGGAGGACCCATGATAGTGGCTGTGAGGTTTCCTTTGCACACATTGTTTCTACCAAATCCATTTATTTTTTCTGGGGTCAAGTCTTACAAATCTAAATGCTGTCAAGAACTCTTAACCAATAAGAAATTTAACCATGTGTAATTTTGAGTCATGTTAGTTTTATATTACTTTGATTACTTTTCATCAAGTCCAATTTTTCCCAGGTCAGTTTTTACAGATTTCAATTTTACCAAACAGATCTGGTCTTACAACTAGTTTGCCAAACATACCAAATGTTACCATGTGCAGTGTTTATCACTTTCATTTTCACTTTGAATTTTTATTTCTACAGATAAAATTCATTATGAATTGAACTTTAAATAAACTAATAGTTTGTATTTATTGCTCAAAGCAAATAGCATTAGTAAGGGGAAAAAAAATGATCCTAATGACAGGTGGGGTCAAAACACTCTGCTTCCAATTCCAGTCATTCATCGAAGACTCAAAAAAGTAATTTCCTGTTTATCATGTGCCTAGCACTGTGCTAGGATCTAAGAGACAAAGAAAAAACACACACACGTAAAGACCATCCTAAGAAGCTCACAGTCTGGTGGAGGAACCCGCACTTCTAGTAGGCTCCAAAACTATTCGCAGTAGCATTAGTCCCTCTGATGCCATTCATCAGAATTGGTTACAAAACCATCCCATTAGATCAAGGCAGGGCTCTGTGTGTTTCTAATACCCCAGACAACCCCTGCCTAGTACTTCTCGTGCTGTGCCTTAATTTCCAGTTTTCATATGTGTCTCCCACCCACCCCCATACCTATTCTACAAAGAAGCTTTAATATCCATTCATAGATAACAGAATTACCCTCCAAATCAACAGATATTCAAGACATGTTTATTCCCAGCTTGGGAGCAGGTTATAACACACCATCAATAAATAGAAAGCAAAAATAACTTCAGAAATATTAAAACATATATAATACTTTTGAACCAAGTGTTTCCTAGGTTCATCCAACTAAAAATTCATTTCATTTATTTCACAATTTTTCCTGAAATGTGATACTGTGCAAATAAGACTTTTTTTCTTTGATCTTATTTCCAAGTAAATTTCAAGCACCTTGTTGTCTTGAAAAATTTGCTTAAAGCAGAATATGCCAGTGGATACACTATTCCATTAGATATTACATGGAGGAAAAGGTCTAACAGTCGAATAAGTAGAACATGTTGGATTAACAGAGTTCACCAGCATTACGTACTGTGGGACTTCTCAGAACCTTTAATAGGTTAGTGCGCTTTATGAATTGTTAGTAGAGGACGAACGCATGTAGCCATTCACAGACTTACTTGCCTGTGGAAGTGTTTTTCTTAAAAAGCATCTCTCAAGAAAAAATTTTTGCATGTTTAAGCCACAGACATTTTCCTTTACTCAGAAGTATAGTCAGTGACAGGCACGGAGTGTTTTATTTGGGTTAATTCATTATCCACCATTCACTGGTTAATGTATACTAAAATCACAACCGGCTGATCCTAGGATGAATGGGACGTGAACAGCATCCTGTAAACACTGAAGTCAAAGATGCATCAAGAACTATGCTGAAACTCAGATGCAAGTATCAGATTTACTGCTCCTGTTGGTCCCACAGCAACATCATATATTCAGAACCTACAACCCTGAATTTCCATTTCACAGGCTCCCTGACCAGAAAAGGACAAAAAATCATACAAGTCAAAGTGAACGTGAGAAAGTAGCTTCCTCACCACCGCCCAGGCCTTTAGAGGCTGGATTTTTATGTTGTGGGTGGACGTCTGAGTACCTCCAGCAAAGACTAAAGTCAGGTTTAGGTCCTGACTACTCTGGCTGAATTCATAATGTTTTTAATGGCTGTTTGGAAGAGTAACAAATTATCACCAAAGAGGAAATGGTTCTGAAAGAGCTGGATTATTCTTAAATGGACTGCAACTTTCACTGAAAGGAAAAAAGGAATTAACTGGCCATTAGCAATCCACCCACCAAAAATTTTTATCCTTTCTGATGTTTTCAATGTGAAGTGACATAATTCTGGTCTTCAGACTTTTGGTCTGGATAAATCCTACAGGTATATTCATAGAATCGGGGAACACTCATATGCTACGTGCATATCAAAATAAAGTGAAACAGCTCACTTTATTTTGTTGCAACACTATTTTGTCTGTGCAAAATTATGTACCTGTACTCTTATAAGTATTCTTTAATGTCACTTTCAAATTCTAAGCATAAAAGTATCACACAGCCTATGAACCAATTATGTATGTGTAGCATCCATACTGTGAGTCATCTGGAAAAAGGGAAAATTTGCCTAATTTCTCAGTTGGGAAAGTCATGGTAATATCACTACTCTAGAACTTGCAAGTTAAGGAATGAAAGCATCAAGTTCAAGTCCAAAATGAAAACAGTGAACCATATTCTGAGACTCAGAGAACCAGAAAGCAACTAAAATATAGGAGAGAAAGACATAATCAACTGGAAAACACAGAATCAAGTGAATTAGACTCTTTCCCTCAGAGAGAAGCATATCCAAATGATTCTCCTCTAATGTCAAATTCTCCCATCCCTCGTGGGTCATTCTGGGGGAGAAAAAACATATGCCCTTGTTAGTAAACCATTCCGATGTTGCAGGAAGCGAAGAGTTGAAAGTGAGAGACAGTTATTTTTTAAAAAGCAATAATCCAGGTGGATTGGTTTCTTTTGAAGACTGGAGCCAAAGCTCACCGTCTGGGGTCTCTCTAATTAGGGTCTAGAATTTTATAATTCTCTTATGCATTCAAGAATTCAGAAGAACTATGGTAGCTTTTTCTCAACTGACAAGACCACAGAACCACCAAGATCCAAGAGTTCAAAACAGGAAGGAGCACTGTTTGCAAATCATACGTTTTATGAAAACATGTGGCTGGATGAGAGAGGCAGACTCTGGAGCCAGATATGTGAGCTCAGATCCCAGCTCTGTTCCTTATCAGCTTGAATATCTTGGGAAAGTTACTTCGTTGTTCCTCAGTTTCCTCATCTGTTAAAAGGGAATAACAGTACCACCTACACATGCTGGTCACTAAGCTATTTTCTTTTTTCATTTTATTTTACTTTGTTTATTTATCTTTGGCTGCGTTGGGTCTTCGTTGCTGCACCCGGGCCTTCTCTAGTTGCAGCGAGCGGGGACTACTCTTCGTTGCGGTGCGCGGGTTCTCATTGCGGTGGCTTTTCTTGCTGTGGAGCACGGGCTCTAGGCGCAGGCTTCAGTAGCTGCAGCTCGCGGGCTCTAGAGCACAGGCTCAGTAGTTGTGGCGCACGGCCTTCGTTGCTCCACGGCATGTGAGATCTTCCCGGACCAGGGCTCGAACCCATGTTCCCTGCATTGGCAGGCGGATTCTTAACCACTGCGCCAGCAGGGAAGTCCCTAAGCTATTGTCTTGAAGGGAGACTTCAAACTCTCCTTTTTATACTCTATTTTTGATGCTGGGGCTAGGACTCTGCAAGCCACGTTTCTACTTTGTCATTATCCTCCTTTTTGGCTCTGCCAATGTGGGGGTAGGGGGGAGGAAGAGAATGGAAGGCTGGAGGAGGAAAAAGGGACTTCTTGATCTTCCTTTCAGTTGCCCTAATCTTCTTCCCATTAGTGGCAGTTAGTTCCAGTAGCTGCAGTTAACTCCAGTTTGCAGTTTTTCCAACTCCGAGAACTAGCTTCGCTGTATCCCCTCATAGACACCAGCACCAACCGGGCAGCATCCTCTCCTTAGAGGACCGAGCTCCTTCTCTAAGCTTCTAAGCCTTCTAATTTTAACCTCTTCCCTTTGTTCCTCCATCCTCAGAGGTGTTTGCTACTTCTTGCAGTGGGTGCCTCCATGAAGCTTTTGCATTCTTTTTTTGCCTTTTCAGTTCTTCAGTACATGGTTAACACATAAGGTTAACATGGTCAATAATTCTTCATATTAAATTCTCTCTATTAAAATAATTGACGTGGGAAAAGACCAGCTAGAGCCTGGGAGAAAATATTTGCAAATTATGTATCTGATAAATAAAGAAGTCTTCCAACTCAAAAATAGGAAGATAACAAACAAGAGACTTGAATAGACAATTTACCAAATAAGATAAATGAATGGCTAGTAGGCACATAAAAAGTGCTCAAGATCATTATTCTTTTTTTAGAATGCAAATCAAAACCACAATGAGATACCACTAAACACCTATTAGTAATGCTATAGTCAAAAGGACAGATAATACCAAGTATGGACAAGAACGCGGAGAAACTGGAACTCTCATACATTGATCACAGGAATGTAAAATGGTACATACATGCTGGAAAATAGTTTGGCAGTTTCTTAAAAAGTTATTCATAAACTTACCATATAACCAAGTAATTCCAGTCCTAGGTATCTACCCAAAAGAAATGAAAACATATGCCCATACATTATTCATAATACTCAAACTGGAAAAAATGTAAATGTCCATCAACTGGGGAATTAATAAACAAAAACAGAATAACCATATAATAAAATTCAATTCAGCAATGAAAAGAAATGAACTTCCAATACATGCAACTACGTGTGTGATGTTCAAAAGCATTATGCTAGTGAAAGACACCGGACACAAAATACCACAGATTGTAGGATTCCGTATTTATGAAATATCCAGAAAAGGTATATCTATATGGATATAGAGGAAATGAGTAGTTGCATGAGGCTAGGAATGGGAGCAAGTATTGACTGTAAACAAACTCTAGGGAGTTCTGGGTGGTGATGGAAATGCTCTAAAACTGGATTATGGTGACAATTGCACACGTCTATAAATTTACTAAAAATCACTTATGTAAACTTATGATGTAAACTTATAAACCATAAACTTGTGATGGATAAATTTTATGGTATATAAATTATACCTAACAAAGCTATTAAAATGGTATGGTTTCTGTCTTCTAGATAGACCTGACAGATATAACCCTCATAGGGTAGCTGTGAATATAAAACAAGTTAATATGTAGGAGGTGTGTAGAATAGCATCAGGCACGTAGTAAGTGCTATGTAAGTGTTAACTCTTACATTATATTACTTTGTTCTACCACAAATTAAACATTGTATATACATTGCTTTTGGCACATAGTAGGTATCAGTGCAGAACAAGCTGGCCATGCCCTTCTAAGAGGCTAGTATGGAGGCATCCATACCGAAACCATAGAACCATTGGTGTGGGAGTGCTATGCAAAGAAAAACAAAACAGCACACACACACACACACACACCAACCATATTTCGAAACAGGACAAAGATACTGGGGCTGGGAGTCAGGGACAGGAAAGGAGAGGAAAGACTTAGGCAGCGGCAGGAACAAAGAAATAAATGAAAGTCAGGAAGTGCTGGTGAGCATTAAGGGACAGACTGCAAACCAGAGAAGTGGGTCCCCACCTCCCCCACCCCATTCAGGTAGGTCAGTGTCTACAAGCATCTTGCCTTGGCCAAGGTCCTGCAACTTCCTGCTAAGCTAAAATCAGAGCCTTGAAAGTCCCAAACTGAACCATTCAGGTCCCTTTCTTCCTTTCTCCCTCACATTTTCTTTCAAAAGAAGCTGGACAGAGGTTTTAACCACAAGGAAAATGTTATTCAAACCCAAATTGTCCTGCTGGGGAAAATAAAGTGCAGGACCCACAGCAAAGGCTGCCTGGCGAGGTCTCCTAATATAGCCCTCCTGAATTCCACAGTATACCTAAATCACATGCCCCGCTGCTAATCAGCCGACAGCTTCACTCAATACTGCTCTCTATGGATAAACAACTGAGCAAAGCACTGAATGCCCAATGAGAGGAAAGCTGGGTTCACAGGCAAGAAATGATAGCCAAAGAATTACAATGACAAATTTCTAAGTGCTTCTGGGCTAAACGCTTAAAGTTCAGAAGTACAAGGGGGAAAGTAAGCGCTGGGGATATAGCTACTTCTAGTAAATGAACCATTACAGACATGCAATGTTTTTCTTGTATCTTTGATGAAATTCTAAAAAATTTTTCCTGTGGGATACTCTCCCCTTCTTAAGTCCCATCAGTACCTCAGCAATGGCCACTTTCATCTGCAAGTCACAAAAACTCAATTTTATTTGCCTGGGCAGCCAGAAACAAAAACAAACAAATAAAAACAAAACATACTTTTTCTAACATGATGTGAATAGCTCTAGAATTTCCAAGTTGAAAAACACATATCCATTGTGCTGATGTTTTCAATTCCACTATATTTTACTGTGGTCATCATTATGACAGCAGCCTCCCTCTTCGACCTGCTTAAAATCCAATAATCTATATCCCCAAACCATAAACAGCCCATTGTATCTGACCTAACATTAATACTAGGTAGGGGTTAAAGTTGAATCCCATCTTAAGACGAAGCTTGAGTGTAACAACACACCAATTCACTAATGTGGAAACAGGAGAATAAGGAAGATGTTCACTCAGGTGACGACTTAAATACAGGGCATTTAATCTCCAAGCTGGAAATAAAAGGGCTACCGTGACATTTATAGCCCATAAGGCTCTCAGAACTCAGCATCGAAATAGTTCTCTCTGATGATCAAACACGTTATTTGTATGCAGTAAAGGTAGAAACTTCACAGAACCTCTCAAAAATTAAAAAAGTCTCTCTGATATTTTAGTTTGATCATCAGAACCTAGCTAAATCCACCCCAATATAATTAACCCACAAACTCCATAGCAAACTTAAACCACTTCTCAGATAAATTTTAATAGCAAAATAATGGGGCAAGAGGGCCCCATGCAGTCCAGACTTCATTACATTTAGAAAACATGTTTCAGGACATTCACAACAAAGCTATTAAGTATTTTCACAAATATGTAATTAACGACCATCCACACTTGGCAAAATAAATGGAAAAAAAACCTACATTCCGCAGTGCTGGCTGTTTGATTTGTTTTCTCTTTCCTGGCTATTTTGCAAAATTCAACAATCCACAAATGGATTCACCCATCTCTAATATAAGTTAGCTGAGTTCTCATTTCTCTGTACATATTTACTGAATCTCCTGAAATGACTCTTCATCAAGAATATAGTCAAAGCCATGACCATAAAATGTATTCATGCAGGCAAGCAGAAGGATATAATTTTGTATCAGGGTGAGAGCAGAAATGCTTCCTATAGAAGTGGGAGGTGAGGCTGGTATAGTTAGGGAAATTACCCCTTATGGTGAAGCCAGTCATAAAGAGAGGAAAAGAAAGCCCTGGATGGGGTACTTGGCAGGAGAAACTAGGTCATCTCCTCTGAATGAGATGAGAACTTCATGTGTCAAAACTGGTCTACAGCCTGGTCACTGCAGAATTTTTTTCCTGATTTCATCTTTTGCCATCATCATAGACAGCATTCAGCTTACTTTGCTTCCAAGAAGATCGACTGAGCATGTACTCTGTGTCCGACAATATACTAAGGGCTGGGATATCAAAATAAAAGAGACTTTTGGCCCTGGCCTTATTGGGCTCATAGTCAAGTCCTCTGCCCTCCCTATTCCTCGATCTTCCCAAAAAGAGAATGTAATTCTCACTCTATTTCAGTCACTCACGGGCCTTAGAGCATCTTGGCTGAGTACTGTTTTGCCTCCAGTGTTTCCTGCGTGTTCAAGACATCCTCTCCTTCCAACTGATCCTTCTCTACTCCCTCATAGAGACCACAGAAAACTTTAAACTCTTCTGTTTTCCTCCCAAGCCAAGTTGCCAAGGGCAATCATTCCAAGGTGGCCCTGTCTTCCATTTGGGCTCCCGCCACCCTTGTCCTTGTGTGTCAAAGTATGAAAAATATGGTAACTGAGTACACCACCATTCCTGTTGTTCAATTTCATGTGAGTCCTTGAGGTGCTCCAAAATGTTTCTATTCCCCTCTTGGTAACTCTCTTGATTCCTCTCCACACAGTTGTTCCAAACTTTTTCTCTACTCATTATGTCCATCTCCCCTTCCTGCCCACATATCCTAGGCAGATGACCAAGCTGGCACGAAGCCTTTTATCTTCTTGACGCCACCTCATCCTGTTCACTACCCATATCTCCACCCACTGTGGCCCTGCTCCAGCCTGTCTCACCTTTCTGGACAGAATCTTCCACACTGATCTCCTGATGTCACTCTCTCCCACCTCCTTCACAACCTTGCTACAGCAGAAATTTTCTTTCTCCCGCACCTTCAGTAACTCTCTCAACTAACTCCTTCTCTCAGTCTAAGTACAAATACTCTGAAGTCTCTTCTAGTCTAAAAAGAAATTTCTCAGTCCTGCTGTCCCTCTAAACTGACAATTCCTTGCTTTATTTTCATTGCCAAATTTCGAGCTACTATGTTCTCCTCCAGTTTCATCTTACAAGTGAAGAAAGCAAAGTTACATGATTTGTGCATGTGAGAGTGTACCTAAACCCAAGGATGCTACAACTCTTCACCCTGATGATTCCCTTCCTCCTAACATTGCTCTCTCCCCCCAAAACTAAATTCTAATCATGACTGTGCCGCACCATTTTCCACTTCTAGAACTTGCCCCCAAGACAAGAGTAGAATTTTGGTAGATGATCTGGGTTCTTTGGACTTCTGAACAGGGCTAAGCAGACATAAAAATCTAATATGTACTATCAGCTTTGCTATTACTTGTTCAAAGCCATTTTTCTTCTGGCAAAACCCCTTCAAAATGCATGTGTTGTGTGTGTTTGTGTGCGTGGCTAATGTTCCTTTTACATTTATTCTGTTTGGTTGTGTTTCCAGCTCACAGAGAAAATGCAGCCCACAACAAAGGGAGTTGCTGGAACACATGCTGAAAAGGGCAACCACTCATAAACAAGCCCCCCACCACTATCATGCTGTAATATTATCAAACTGTGCCTACTGCCAAAGGCTCTTATTACATGTTCAATACAAAAATCTTTGAGTAATAATTGCCTGTCTGTCTCCTCTGTCTCCAGGCCATCTAGGAAAGAGCTAAATCCCAAGATCAGGTTTGGGCTGCTGATCTGGGGGCAGGAACCTTTACAGAGCATCCTCCTTGTTACTCTGCTTCTAAGACTGAAATATAGGAACTTTCAGCTACAGCACTTGGTTTCTCTGAATTTTCATGAGTCCACATAGGAAAGTCAACATCTGAATTAAATATATTCCAAGCCGTAATGACCTCCTTAATAGCTTAAACTAGTTAACCTATTAACAAGAAAAGGAGGAAACTTGTGAAAATAAATTAAATCAAGCCTACTCTGGGAGACTCTATTATCGTTCACCAACATCTGGTGTCCTTCCCACTTTTTCAATGAAATGTGAACAGAAGTAGCATGTCAACCCTTGGTGAAAGCTTTAAGAGGCTACGTGTACTTCACCAAGCCCTCTTCCCTCTGCCCCTTGGACCGAACTATGGTAAACGAGGCGAGGTGCCTATAGTATAAAATGTAGGAGACACTCACTCCCAGGGTCATGTAAATGCAGGGTTGGCTCTTGTAGGACCCTGAGAGTGAGTGCCAGTGGTGCCTCGCTGGCCTTACCCTAGAGCCAGCACCACCATAGCAGCTGCCCCATGAGCCTGGATCCCCAAGGGAGGACGCTATCCACATGAAGGCACCCTGCCACCCCCACGGACATGTAGTGAGAGGAATAAGTTGTGGTTAAATCACTGAGATTTTGAGGGTTATTTGTTTCTGCAACATAACCTCCCAACATACACTCATCCTCCCAACATTATAAATTAAAAACTTAAAATTTTAGTAGGAGGCAATTCTATTCTTACACAGCATAGAGGAAAAAGCATGAGCGGGGCTGTCAGGCAGATGTGGATCTGTATCCTTGCCCTAAAACTTACCAGCTAAGCGACTTTATGTAATTTATACTAACTCCTTGGTTTCTTGTAAAATGTGACTAAAGATACTTTTTTCCAGATTTTTTCAGAATTAAACAAAATTACTTAGGCAAAGGTCCTGGCACAACTAATTCCAACCTCCTTAGGAATCCAAGGCTTACCCTACACAGTGTCTCAGAGGGTCCCAAGAAGATGGAGTCCAGGTTGTCGACAGGTTAACCATCCCTGAATAGATATAATAGAAAGCCTGGATTTTATCCCAGGAAAACACCCTCTATTGGCTTTTCCTCTTCCTTCTCCTAATCTCCCTGCTCCTCACTTTTATTTTTCAGGAGCACCTCCCCAAAACTGTCTTTCTACAAATCAAGACAGATTTATGTATCTTGAAATCACAATAGTCTCCCTCATGGCTCCAAGATTTCTTTGCTAGTTTGGCCCCATTACAAACACACATTTAATCATCAAATCTGAATTGTTTTACTAGAAACCTATTATTGTGTGAGTCAGAGATGAAGATCATTACCTCAGGGCCCTCTGTGTGTCATTAAAAATAATGTCTTATACTGATCGCTGCCTTTCCTTAAGAAGCACAAACACTGCCTATACATTATCTCATTAATTCTCACGGCAGCCTGTGAGGTAGCGTGGGGCAAAGGGCTGCTATTACCCATCCCACCTTTTCTCTTCAGTGCCCACTCTCAGATGGAAAAGTTCAAAAGCAATTGAAAAATTAAAGTTCTTTTACCCAGATCAATCATGAGAGATTTTCCAGATGCTATTTAGAATGTACCTTCACAATGTACAATTATTCCAGCCCTTCACGCCAACACACATTAAAGGTGCACCATAGGGCTTCCCTGGCGGCGCAGTGGTTGAGAATCTGCCTGCCAATGCAGGGGACATGGGTTCGAGCCCTGGTCTGGGAAGATCCCACATGCCGCGGAGCAACTGAGCCCGTGAGCCACAATTACTGAGCCTGCGCGTCTGGAGCCTGTGCTCCGCAACAAGAGAGGCCGCGACAGTGAGAGGCCCGTGCACCGCGATGAAGAGTGGCCCCCGCTTGCCACAGCTAGAGGAAGCCCTCGCACAGAAACGAAGACCCAACACAGCCATAAATAAATAAATTAATTAATTAAAAAAAAAAAAGGTGCACCATAAAAATCAACAGAAATCTATAAATGCGATCAGTCTGCTCTGCTAGAAGGCTCCTGAAACAATGCTATTGTTTTCCCACCAGCCTTAAAAGGGGATGACACTACTGTGGCTTAGAGCAGAGACTGGCAAACTTTTTCTGCAAAGAACCAGATAGTAAATATTTTAGGCTTTGTGGGCCATAAGGTCACTGTTGCAACTACTCAATGTCTGCTCTCGTAGCAAAAACAGCCATAAATGAATGGGCGTGGCTGGGTTCCAATAAAACTTTATTTATGGACCCTGACATTTAAATTTCATATAATTTTCAAGTCACAAATATTCTTCTTTTAATTTTTTCAACCACGAAACAATGTAAAAATCATTCTTAGCTCAGTTTTTGTAGAACTGTACAAAAACAGACAGCAAGAGGGATTTGGCCCACAGGCTCTATAGTTGCCCAATTATTAGCTTAGAGGCCAAAATGGGGATTTTTGAGTCTACAGAGCAGATGATCTCCCCATTTTCACTCTCCCTGAAGTCTTTGTACTCTTTCATTGTTTTCGTCTTGGGCAAGAACATATGTAAATGTTTAAGCACACACACACACACACAAAACAGAAAGCACTTATTTAAAAAATATATATCCACTGTGGAAATCAACTTCCTTAAAGCTAAAAATACTATGAATGGAAAGGCTGGATTTTATCTTCAAGTCTGTCATTGCATTTATATTTCGGGTGCCAGCTGATCCATCCTCAGGCATAGAAATTGGTGGCTTGTCTTCAAGTCCAGTTAGCTCGCCCCTGGTCTCCTACTTCCCCTGCCCAGTCTCCCTCTGGCCTTCCCTTCCTCCAAGATGCACCTGGATGCCGTCACCTGATTAATTCAATACACACTCATTCAGGTCTTAAATTCTATGCCAGGCTCTGTGCCAGACACCATAAATGATGACAAGTATGACTACAGACACATGGGCGGGTGTACAGCCATCACTGGGGACGGTATGGTTAACTGTGGGACATGACACCTGGGAACACAAGGCTCCAAAGAGGAGGTTATGCTTAAGGTCTGTTTTCTAAGAGAACAGAAACTCTTCAAGTAAATCACTTGCCATTGCCCTGGTCTTCTATCAGGAAACATCCCCTGGATTGCCCTGTCTCCTTTAAAACTGTAGGTGCTCTATGCCTTGTTTTCTGGTGACTAGATGCTATGGACTGAATGTTTGTGTCCCTCTCAAAATTCATATGTTGAAATCCTAAACCCCAAAGGTGATGGCACTGGGAGGCAAGGCCTTTGGAAGGTGCTTAATTCATGAGGGTAGAACCCTCATGAATGGGATTAGTGCCTTACAAAAGAGGCCCCAGGAGCTTGCCTGCACCTTCCACCATGTAGGGATACAAGGAGAAGTCTGTGACCCTGAAGAGTGCTCTCACCCAACCATACTGGCATCCTGGTCTTAGACTTCCAGTCTTCAGAACTGTGAGCAATAAATTTCTGTTGTTTATAAGCTACCCAGTCTGTGGTATTTTGTTATAGCAGCTCGAACAGACTCAGGCATTAACTCTGTGGCTAAAAACCTTGTTAGAATGGTGCAAAGCAAGGACTCCCCTGGTGGTGCAGTGGTTAAGAATCCGCCTGCCAATGCAGAGGACATGGGTTTGATCCCCAGTCCAGGAAGATCCCACATTCCGCAGAGCAACTAAGCCCATGCACCACAACAACTGAGCCCGAGTGCCACAACTACGGAAGTCCACGTGCCTAGAGCCTGTGCTCCGCAACAAGAGAAGCCACTGCAATGAGAAGCCCGCGCACTGCAACGAAGAGTAGTCCCAGCTTGCTGCAACTAGAGAAAGCCTGCACACAACAACAAAGACCCAACTCAGCCAAAAATAAATAAATAAATAAATTAAAAAAAAAAAAAAAAGAATGGTGCAAAGCAAAGTGACAGAGTTTGAGAATCAGACTGTCCTGGGTTTGAAGTCAACTTTGACACTATCAGTGTGACTTTGAGGGAGTTATTCACTTTTCTGAGTGTCAGTTTTATGATATGACGTATAGTGCACAAAACTGTTAGAAAAAGTAAAATCAGAGGAATGGCAAATATTCAACATGGAGGCAGAGGTTGATAAGCTGGAACTGATGCTGTTACGACCACTGACTGAAGAAAAAAAAATTGCAGCAGAGCAATTAAGAGCTCACATGTCAGACTTATGAAGAAATGGACTTGCAAAAGGGAACTCTAATGGGGAAGAGATCAATTCCAGAGAGATTTAGGAAGATGTCTTGTTAGCACTTGATGGCTGTTGGTAGGCGGATGACAAAGGAGAGCTGTCTTGCGTGACTGGATAGTGATGCCTTCCACAAGAGAGGGGAATACAAGAAGAAGGGCAGATGATGTATTAATAAAGTTCAGGTAAAAGGATGGAATGGAAATAAAGAGATTTTTAAAATATATGCAGAGGGGCGGAGTCAAGATGGCATACTAGGAGGACGCGGAATTCACGTCTCCTCACAACTAGGGCACCTACCAGGCACTGGTGGGGGACCACGGACACCTGAGGGGATGGGAGGAACCCCCAGTGACCGGGTAGGATGTGGGGCGTGGGGGGGAGTGAGGGGGGAGGAAAAGTGGAGGCGGGACGGGACCAGCGCCCCTGAGGGGCGGCTAGAGAGGGGAAGGGATTCCATGCTCAAAGGGGGAAACTGGGGAACCAATGGGAGGGCAGAGGATCAAAAGGGAGCGTGGCCAGGTTTCCCCTGCCCACTTGGGCCCCCCGGGAGTCTGCTGAGATCCTAGGCCTGATCCTCTGCCCACCAAGGCCCCCTCCAGCCACGTGGGTCCTGAGGAAGTGGGAGGGAGGGAAGGGGGAGCAAAAATAAAGGCCGGACCTCTGGGACTGGCACCACAGAGGGGTAGCTGGGGGAGGGGAGGAGTTCCTACACCCAGCAGGACCCACCCACCGTTAGGGGTACAGTGGCGACAGGGGAGACTCTGGGGGACACAGTGGGCGAGGGGCATGAAGGAACGGAAGGGAACAGGGCCAGCGCTTTCCCTGTCCACACAGGCATCAGGGAGCCTGTTGGGCTCCCAGGCCTAATCCTCTGCCCTGGAGCCTCCCTCCTGCTGCGCAGAGCCCAAGCCCCACCCCTACACCCCCACCCAGGGCCCTACCTCTACGCCCGGAGACCCACTCTGAGACCCCCTCCAACGAGCTGGGCCTAAACCCCACCCACACACCCTCACTCAGGGCCCTACCTCCAAATTCTGGAACTCCACCCTCCAGAGGCCCTCCTTTCCCCTTCTGCACAGGTCCTAAGTATAGGCCCTGCCCCACGCTTGAACATTGCCCCGCCTGGGCCCCGTCCGATGTTCAAACATCACCCACCCACCCGCCTAGGTCCCAACCCACCCTAAACCCCTGCCTAAGTTCCACCCCCCCACCTAAACTCCACCCCCATAGCCAAGGCTTTTTTTTTTCTTCTTTTCTTTTTTCCTCTTTTAGACTGGGGTTCTGTTTTACTTTGTTGATTCATGCTGTTGATTCTTTTATATTTTCATTTTTCCTAATAAATCTTTTATTTTTCTAATTTTATTTTATTCTTTACTTTGTAAGTGATCTCTCCTTTTGGATTGTTGCCCCCCCGCCCTTTTATTTTCTTTTCTCTGCTGTGGTTTCATTTTACCTTGTTGGAGTTGTTTCAATTATAGTTTTATTTTTCCTAATATATTTTTTATCTTTCTAATTTTATTTTATTTTTTATTCTTTGATACTATACTGCTTTTTTTCTTTCTTCCTTCCTGTTTTTTTTTTTTCTTCTTTAACCGCACCACAAAGCTTGAGGGATCGTGGTTCCCAGGTTGCAGGTCGGGCCTGAGCTCCTGTGGTGGGAGCTCCGAATACAATCTGCTGGACTAACAGAGAATCTCACCCCAGGGAATATCAATCACAGTGAGCCCTCAGGGAGGTCCTCATCTCAGCACCAACACCCAGCTCTATCTAACTGCCTGAAAATACCAGGGCTGGATGTCTCAGGCCAAACAACCCATCAAAAAAAAAAAAAGAAAGAAACAATAAAAAAATGTTACAGACAAAGACAAAGGAGCAAGGTAAAAACCTACAAGACCAAATAAATGAAGACAAAATGGGCAACCTACCTGAAAAAGAATTCAGAGTAATGATAGTAAAGATGATCCAAAATCTCGGAAACAGAATGGAGAAAATACAAGAAACATTTAACAAGGATCTAGAAGAACTAAAGAGCAAACAAACAGTGAGGAACAACACAATTACTGAAATTAAAAATACTCTAGAAGGAATCAATAACAGAATAACTGAGGCAGAAGAATGGATAAGTGACCTCGAAGATAAGATGGTGGAAATAACTGCCGGAGAGCAGAATAAAGAAAAAAGAATGAAAAGATTCGAGGACAGTCTCAGACACCTCTAGGACAACATTAAATGTACCAACATTCGAATTATAGGGATAGCAGAAGAAGAAGAGAAATAGAAAGGGTCTGAGAAAATATTTGAAGAGATTACAGTTGAAAACTTCCCTAACATGGGAAAGGAAAGAGTCAATCAAGTGCAGGAAGCACAGAGAGTCCCATACAGGATAAACCCAAAGAGAAACACACCGAAACACATTAATCAAACTATCAAAAATTAAATACAAAGAAAAAATATTAAAAGCAGCAAGGGAAAAGCAACAAATAATATACAAGGGAATCCCCATAAGGTTAACAGCTGATTTTTCAGCAGAAACTCTGCAAGCCAGAAGGGAGTGGCAGGACATATTTAAAGTGATGAAAGGGAAAAACCTACAACCAAGATTACTCTACCCAGCAAGGATCTCATTCAGATTCAATGGAGAAATTAAAACCTTTACAGACAAGCAAAATCTAAGAGAATTCAGCAGCACCAAACCAGCTTTACAACAAATGATGAAGGAACTTCTCTGGGCAGGAAACACAAGAGAAGGAAAAGACCTACAAAAACAAACCCAAAACAAATTACAAAATGGTAATAGTAAGATACATATCGATAATTACCTTAAATGTAAATGGATTAAACGCTCCAACCAAAAGACACAGACTGGCTTAATGGATACAAAAACAAGACGTGTATATATGCTGTCTACAAGAGACCCACTTCAGACCTAGGGACACATACAGAATGAAAGTGAGGGGATGGAAAAAGATATTCCATGCAAATGGAAATCAAAAGAAAGCTGGAGTAGCAATTCTCATATCAGACAAAATAGACTTTAAAATAAAGACTATTACAAGAGACAAAGAAGGACACTACATAATGATCAAGGGATCAGTCCAAGAAGAAGATATAACAACTGTAAATATTTATGCACCCAACATAGGAGCACCTCAATACATAAGGCAAATGCTAACAGCCATAAAAGGGGAGATCGACAGTAACACAATCAGAGTAGGGGACTTTAACACCCCACTTTCACCAATGGACAGATCATCCAAAATGAAAATAAATAAGGAAACACAAGCTTTAAATGATACATTAAACAAGATGGACTTAATTGATATTTATAGGACATTCTATCCAAAAACAACAGAATACACTTTCTTCTCAAGTGCTCATGGAACATTCTCCAGGATAAACGATACCTTGGGTCACAAATCAAACCTTGGTAAATTTAAGAAAATTGAAATCGTAACAAGTATCTGTTCCGACCACAACGCTCTGAGACTAGATATCAATTACAGGAAAAAATCTGTAAAAAATACAAACACATGGAGGCTAAACAATATACTACTAAATAACCAAGAGATCACTGAAGAAATCAAAGAGGAAATCAAAAAATACCTAGACACAAATGACAATGAAAACACGACGACCCAAAACCTATTGGATGCAGCAAAAGCAGTTCTAAGACGGAAGTTTATAGCAATACAATCCTACCTCAAGAAACAAGAAACATCTCAAATAAACAACCTAACCTTACACCTAAAGCAATTAGAGGAAGAAGAACAAAAAAACCCCAAAGTTAGCAGAAGGAAAGAAATCATAAAGATCAGATCAGAAATAACTGAAAAAGAAGTGAAGGAAACAATAGCAAAGATCAATGAAACTAAAAGCTGGTTTTTTGAGAAGGTAATCAAAATTGATAAACCATTAGCCAGACTCATCAAGAAAAACAAGGGAGAAGACTCAAATCAACAGAATTAGAAATGAAAAAGGAGAAGTAACAACTGACACTGCAGAAATACAAAGGATCATGAGAGATTACTACAAGCAACTACATGCCAATGAAATGGACAACCTGGAAGAAACGGACAAATTATTAGAAAAGCACAACCTTCCAAGAATAAACCAGGAAGAAAGAGAAAATATAAACAGATGGATCACAAGCACTGAAATTGAAACTGTGATTAAAAATCTTCCAACAAACAAAAGTCCAGGACCAGATGGCTTCACAGGTGAATTCTATCAAACATTTAGAGAAGAGCTAACACCTATTCTTCTCAAACTCTTCCAAAATATAGCAGAGGGAGGAACACTCCCAAACTCATTCTACGAGGCCAACAACACCCGGAAACCAAAACCAGATAAAGATGTCACAAAGAAAGAAAACTACAGGCCAATATCACTGATGAACATAGATGCAAAAATCCTCAACAGGGGCTTCACTGGTGGTGCAGTGGTTTAGAATCCGCCTGCCAATGCAGGGGACACGGGTTCGAGCCCTGTTCTGGGAAGATCCCACATGCCACGGAGCAACTGGGCCCGTGAGCCACAACTACTGAGCCTGCGCGTCTGGAGCCTGTGCTCCGCCACAAGAGAGGCCGCGATAGTGAGAGGCCCGCGCACCGCGATGAAGAGTGGCCCCTGCTCACTGCAACTAGAGAAAGCCCTCACACAGAAACGAAGACCCAATACAACCAAAAATAAATAAATAAATAAATAAATTTATATTAAAAAAAATCCTCAACAAAATACTAGCAAACAGAATCCAACAGCATATTAAAAGGAGCATACACCATGATCAAGTGGGGTTTATCCCAGGAATGCAAGGATTATTCAACATACACAAATCGACCAATGTGATACACCCTATTAACAAATTGAAGGAGAAAAACCACATGATTCTCTCAAAAGCAGAAAAAGCTTTCGACAAAATTCAACACCCTTTTATGATAAAAATGCTCCATAAAGTAAGCATAGAGGGAACTTACCTCAACATAATAAAGGCCATATATGACAAACCCACAGCCAACGTCGTTCTCAAAGGTGAAAAACTGAAACCATTTCCTCTAAGATCAGGAACAAGACAAGGTTGCCCACTCTCACCGCTATTATTCAACATAGTTTTGGAAGTTTTAGCCATAGCAATCAGAGAAGATAAAGAAATAAAAGGAATCCAAATCAGAAAAGTAGAAGTAAAACTGTCACTGTTTGCAGATGACATGGTACTATACATAGAGAATCCTAAAGATGCTACCAGAAAACCACTAGAGCTAATCAATGAATTTAGTAAAGTAGCAGGATACAAAATTAATGCACAGAAATCTCTTGCATTCCTATACACTAATGATGAAAAATCTGAACAAGAAATTAAGGAAACACTCCCACTTACCATGGCAACAAAAAGAATAAAATACCTAGGAATAAACCTACCTGGGAGACAAAAGACCTGTATGCAGAAAACTATAAGATACTGATGAAAGAAATTAAAGATGATACAGATAGATGGAGAGATATACCATGTTCTTGGATTGGAAGAATCAACATTGTGAAAATGACTATACTACCCAAAGCAATCTACAGATTCAATGCAATCCCTATCAAACTACCACTGGCATTTTTCACAGAACTAGAACAAAAAATTTCACAATTTGTGTGGAAACACAAAAGACCCTGAATAGCCTAAACAATCTTGAGACAGAAAAACGGAGCTGGAGGAATCAGGGTCCCGGACTTCAGACTATACTACAAAGCTAAAGTAATCAAGACAGTATGGTACTGACACAAAAACAGAAATATAGATCGAAGGAACAGGATAGAAAGCCCAGAGATAAACCCACGCACCTATGGTCACCTTGACTTTGATAAAGGAGGCAAGAATATACAATGGAGAAAAGACGGCCTCTTCAATAAGTGGTGCAGGGAAAACTAGACAGCTCCATGTAAAAGAATGAAATTAGAACAGGTCCTAACACCATACACAAAAATAAACTCAAAATGGATTAAAGACCTAAATGTAAGGCCAGGCACTATAAAACTCTTAGAGGAAAACATAGGCAGAACACTCTATGACATAAATCACAGCAAGATCCTTTTTGACCCACCTCCTGGAGAAATGGAAATAAATAAAAAATAAACAAATGGGACCTAATGAAACTTAAAAGCTTTTGCACAGCAAAGGAAACCATAAAAAAGATGAAAAGACAACCCTCAGAATGGGAGAAAATATTTGCAAACGAAGCAACTGACAAAGGATTAATCTCCTGAATATACAAGCAGCTCATGCAGCTCAATATCAAAAAAACAAACAGCTCAATCCAAAAATAGGCAGAAGACCTAAATAGACATTTGTCCAAAGAAGATATACAGATTGCCAAAAAACACATGAAAGGATGCTCAACATCATTAATCATTAGAGAAATGCAAATCAAAACTACAATGAGGTATATCACCTCACACCAGTCAGAATGGCCATCATCAAAAAATCTACAAACAATAAATGCTGGAGAGGGTGTGGAGAAGAGGGAACCCTCTTGCACTGTTGGTGGGAATGTAAATTGATACAGCCACTATGGAGAACAGTATGGAGGTTCCTTAAAAAACTAAAAATAGGACTACCATATGACCCAGCAATCCCACTACTGGGCATATACCCTGAGAAAACCGTAATTCAAAGAGTTATGTACCACAATGTTCATTGCAGCACTATTTACAATAGCAGAACATGGAAGCAACCTAAGTGTCCATCGATAGATGAAAGGATAAAGAATATGTGGCACATATATACAATGGAATATTACTCAGCCATAAAAAGAAACGAAACTGAGTTATTTGTAGTGAGGTGGATGGACCTAGAGTCTGTCATACAGAGTGAAGTAAGTCAGAAAGAGAAAAACAAATACCATATGCTAACACATATATGTGGAATCTAAAAAAAAAAAGGTTCTGACATAGATGTCCTGGCCTATTGTAAAAGAATATTCATGGACTGTCAGTCACTCAAATGTAAATGAACGCACTTTGGAAATTAAAGGATAGAAAAAATATTTGTATTATATTTAAAAAAAAAAAAAGTAAAATCATGTGTAAAGAGTGCCTTGCACATCTTAGACATCCAACATACTACATCACACTCAAATAATCATCTTTCAATAGGTGTCCCCTAGAGATAGGCCAGGCTGAAGCATGGACCCTAACGGTGGCCACGGGTGATACAGTCGGGCCGAATTCTCCCTCTGTAAGTATAAAGCTGCTCCTATGTCCCCATGTGCAGGACTCAGAGACCTGAATAAGTCGAAGGAGGCCTGAGATGCGTAAGTTTGCTGATTTAGTTTTGTGGAAAGGACCACATCAAATTGTACTTAGCTTTTTTATATATTTACTGAGTCGTTAAGGATGGGAACATTCACACCTCAAAAAATTTATTTCGTCTAAAATTTGTTTTTTAAAGGCTGAATTCAGCAATTATGAAATCAGCATATATGATGGTTAATAGTAACTTTTAAATTTCATTTTCAACTTGTAAAAATGACATAAAGGTAGCCCAACATAAGACCTCCCAAAGATTCTTTCAGTTGTTTGAAGTCCCGCTTATGCCAGTAAATAAATTTTTCCTTCACAACTTCAAATACTTAACGTTGCTTCTATAAAAGCTGAAAATATTTCCAAGGAGAAATCTCTGTATTGAGAACATCAGACATGCAATGTGTTGTTTCCAGTTGAGAAGGAAGAAGCATGAACACGAACAGAAGGACATCCCGAGCTGGCCCTCTTTGTGCGGCTCTGCACGTCGTCTCTGAACATATGCCCCACGCAGCCTCTTCCAGGGAAGGCCCATTTTACTCCCTGGCCCCAGGGCACTGTCAGAACCCATTTTCTTGGTGATCTATAACTCTAGCTGGGAATTCATCTATGTCTGTCAGTAGCAACAAATTTGAAAAACATTTCTCTGAACTGTCACCTCTGCAAAAGGATCATTACGCTGACATCCACTGTACACCAAGTGAGAGCTCGTGCTACACACAGAGGAAAGGACCCACGCATCACAGTTCCTAATAAAAAGCGAGCCTGAGAAGCATTTACTGAGAAGAAAAGAGCCATGGCAGTAAAATATTCCCAGGAACCCAAGTACAACAGCCAAGCTAAATCTCAGTTTTCTTTCTGACAGCCCAGAGATTCATGACCGTCTTCCCAATCGGTGTACTCTAAACGAAAGCTCCCTGTATCTGAAGATCTTCATCACTGGCTCTGTGAAAGCCACCCAATTCTGTATTATCTTTACTACTCAATATGCTTTCAAGCTGTCTAAGCAAAGCCTGCCTGTGCCCTCACATTATAAGCTGGGGATTCAGAACAATAGGCTTGAACAATGTCCATCTCAAGCGTGTAAGGGAGCTGAGGCTGCCCCTTGTCAAGGACCTGAATCCCTTGCTTAAACAAAGGTAAACACAACAAATTGGCACTTTTAAATTACACCTAACCAACCCACAATAACAGGTGTGTTCCAATTTGGGCCCTCTGCAGTTGGCTGTGCAGAGCACTGTTTAATGACAATAACATTTGATTATTTTTTAATTATGGTAAAAATACATATCACATAAAATTTATCATTTTTAAAGCATACAGTTCAAAGGCATGAAGTACATCCACAATGTTGTGCCGCCATCACCATGCTCCAGTTCCAGAACTTTTACATCATCACTAAAAGGAAACCTGTACTCATCAAGTACTCACTCCCCATTCCCCGCCGCCCCCAGTCCTTGGCAACCAGAAATCTGCCTTCTACCTCTATGGATTCATCTATTCTAGATATTCATAGGAATAGATTCATATCCTATGTGGCATTTTTTTTATCTTTCATCGATTCCCCTCTGCCATTGCTATATCCCACTGTTAATGTTACCTGCTCTCCCCTTAACATCAGGGCTGGTCTAAAGGAGGTGTGATGGTCCATTTTACATGTCAATTTGGCTAATCTATAGGCCCCAGTTATTCAGTCAAACATTAATCTAGCTGTTGCCATGTAGGTAGTTTATATAATAGATGTAATTAAAGTCCATAATGAGTTGGCAGGCCTTAAGAGCATAACTGAGGCTTCCCTGAAGATGATGGAGAAGAAATTTCACCTATCAACACCTATCAACAGCTCATGCCAAGAGTTCCCACCTGCCCTTCCTGACAGCCTGCCCTATAGATTTCAGACTTGCCCAGTCAGTTCAGTCCCCACAATCGTGGAAGCCAATTCCCTGGCTTATATATTCTCTTAATATATATCTCCTATTGGTTTTGTTTCTCTAGCTGAACACTAACTGATATAGGAGGAAAAAGAGAGGCTTAAAAACACAGTATTCTTTTCTTTCTAGTCTACTGAAGTTGGCTACCTGAAAGTTAGTGCTTACAGAGCTTTAAAGATGCCCTGTCTTAAAGAGTTGTTTTAGATAGTCTTTGCCCAGATGTCCCTGTCATAACCATTAATTGCCGTTAAGAGGAGGAAAAAGGTCTGACTCTGTATCCCGGGTTCAGACCCATACTTGGGGCCCTGGTATCTGGCCAAACTGCACACAACTTGTCCAGGAAGTGAGGAAGCACTTGTCTCACAGCTCTGAGATCACTCTGGGTTATCTTCACGAAGCTATGAGACAGGTAGGGCACAGACATGGATGCCTTTACTACTCAGCCCTTTAGGCTAAGTACAGTAGGCAAGGAATTCTGGCTACATGACACCACTTGGGACTCACCTCTGAATGAGAAGCCAAGCATGCTTTTTGCAGCTCATCTTTGTCTATGGAAATTCTACTCATCATTTAAAGTTCACCCAAAGACCACAGTTCATTCCAAGTCTCCAAATTAAATTAAATGTGAAGGCTTCCCGCTGAACTCCTACAACACACTGTGTCTCTCTTCGACCACTTAGCACAGCCTGCCCCTTGATTTTCATTGTGTATGTGTTGGTGCCATCTCCTCCCCATCAGATTATGGGAGTGATGGATCTCTCATCTTTGGGATCCTATAAAGACAAGCACAGTGTCTATTAGAAGATTGCTTGCTGAAGTGAAGTAAGTCCTAGGAGTCTGGGGAGAAATGAGAGCCAGAGAGCCCATCTTTAATCCTTTCCGGTCAGAACTGGGTTTTCTTTTCTTCATTCTTTGTCTGCTCCTCCACGCCCTCACCTGCTCTCCTTGTCACCTGGTTCTACCAAAGCTAAAGAAAAATACTTGAACCCCATAGCTGCCGTGATCCAAATGAAACTCTTCCTGGAAATGATTTTTAAAAATGGAGGGATTCAACAGGGTCAACTAAGGATGATTCCAGGCCCACATGTCTTCCCATGCTCTCGATTATTCCTTTCCATCACATGTTTCTCAAACTGGTCTTCGCCAAGTTTAACAGTTAAAGTTGTTACCCCTTTTTCTGGATATCTGGTCAGAGGAAGACTGTGGTCAACATTAAGGACTAGAGAAAGCAAGGAAGAAAATTCTTTCATCTGCTATATTCTTGCCTTGAGTCTGGATTCTGTCCCTTTCTCTTCACCCTCCATGGTCTGAGCAGCGACTGCAAGTTGCAAGCAACCACATTTTTCATTCTTTGGTTAAAGCACGTTTCCTTCTGTTATAAAAGCTATATCCAAATACAATCATTTTACTGATACTACATTTGTCCTACAATCTTTCACCCTCTCTTTATTATTAATGCTTACCATATTGTATATCATTATCTCTTAATTTGGCACATCTGTGTAATGAACTATATCAATAATATCAAAATGAAAATCTATCTCTCTGTATCATATTATTCTTATTAAAATGAGATTGTGCATTGGCTTTGCCTTTGCAGTAAAATCCTCTAATCCTTATGTCAGATTAAAATATTCAAAGATTGTTCTACTAATTCATTCTGAATAGATGCTGGTAGAGGAAGAGGCTTTCCACTAACTTCATGCCCAAGAAATTTCTCCAGACACTTAAGACACGCTATAGTTATTTCTGAGAAGAGGTCTTTGAAAGGCTTGGGTGGGGGGCGTTAGTTATAGTGGAGGTGAACTTATTATTTTATTAAACAAATTTTATTTTTATAAACTTGATTCCCTTCACTTAAAAATTGTTGTGAGTAGGAGGTCACATCTAATCTATACTTTTGTAGACATATTAAACACACAGTGGATGCTTGAAAAACATCAACAGAAGCATTACCAGAAAATACTCAATTGTTAACCAAGGCCAAATGTGGTTGTACTAAAAGCTAATTTAATTTCATGTTACTCTGATGGTAGCAGAGTGTCTGGGTCAGAGGAGCTAGAATTCATCTGAACATTGTCCTATCCAAAGACTACATCTAAAGAATCATGCTGCTTCCAGTGCCCCATCTTAGGAAAGAAATGGACAATCTGGAATGCAATCAACCCAAGGGTCCAATATGATTAAATGAAAGAACTATGTCATGTGAGGTACAACTTGGGGAAATGGGGATATTGAGGCCTAAGAGGAGAAGACATCATGAGGAAAGTGACACTCAAGATCTATAATCCAAGGCTTATCAGGATGTCCTCTCAAAGAGGGATTACAGAATGGGAGAAAATATTTGCAAACGAAGCAACTGACAAAGGATTAATCTCCAAAATAGACAAACAGCTCATACAGCTCAATATCAAAAAAACAAACAACCCAATCAAAAAAATTGGCAGAAGACCTAAATAGACATTTCTCCAAAGAAGATATACAGATGGCCAACAAACACATGAAAAGATGCTCAACATCACTAAATATTAGAGAAATGCAAATCAAAACTACAATGAGGGGCTTCCCTGGTGGCGCAGTGGTTGAGAATCTGCCTGCCAATGCAGGGGACACGGGTTTGAGCCCTGGTCTGGGAAGATCCCACATGCCGCGGAGCAACTGGGCCCGTGAGCCACAACTACTGAGCCTGCGCGTCTGGAGCCTGTGCTCCACCACAAGAGAGGCCACGATAGTGAGAGGCCCGCGCGCGGCGATGAAGAGTGGCCCCCGCTTGCCGCAACTAGAGAAAGCCCTAGCACAGAAACGAAGACCCAACATAGCAATCAATCAATCAATAAATAAATAAATCTTTAAAAAAAAATACAAAAAAAAAAACTACAATGAGGTATCACCTCACACCAGTCAGAACGGCCATCATCAAAAAATCTACAAACAACAAATGCTGGAGAGGGTGTGGAGAAGAGGGAACCCTCTTGCACTGTTGGTGGGAATGTAAATTGATACAGCCACTATGGAGAACAGTATGGAGGTTTCTTAAAACACTAAAAATAGAACTACCATATTACCCAGCAATCCCACTACTGGGCACATACCCAGAGAAAACCATAATTCAGAAAGATACATGCACCCCAATGTTCACTGCAGCACTATTTACAATAGCCAGGACATGGAAGCAACCTAAATGTCCATCAACAGATGAATGGATAAAGAAGATGTGGTACATATATACAATGGAATATTACTCAGCCATTAAAAGGAACAAAACTGGGTCATTTGCAGAGACATGGATGGACCTAAAGACTGTCATACAGAGTGTAGTAAGTCAGAAAGAAAAAAACAAATATTGTATATTAACACATATATGTGGAATCTAGAAAAATGTTATAGATGATCTTATTTGCAAAGCAGAAATAGAGACACAGATGTAGAGAACAAACATATGGATAGCAAGAGAGAGGCAGGGGTGGGATGAATTGGGAGATTGGGGCTGACATATATACAGTACTATGTGTCAAATAGATAACTAATGAGAACCTACTGTATAGCACAGGGAACTCTACTCGGTGCTCTGTGGTGACCTAAATGGGAAGGAAATCCAAAAAAGAGGGGATATATGTATACGTATGGCTGATTCACTTTGCTGTACAGCAGAAGCTGACACAGCAGTGTAAAGCAACTGTACTCCAATAAAAAAAAAAAGACAGATTACACATTTTATGTGTGGTCGTGGAAAGCAGTATTAGGACAAATGAGTAGAAATTAGAGAGAAGCACGTTTTGGCTCAATATAAGAAGGGCTTTCTAATAATCAGACATATCTAAAATTTTATAAACAATGTAAAGTATTTTTCTGTTAAACAAAACTTTACTTGTTCAAAGTGGCATTTCACTTCAGTCACTGAAAATTTAGCATCCGAACTGAGATGTGCTTTCTTTGTTAAATACAGATAGGATTCTGAAGACCTATTATGGAAAAAAGAATATTAAATATCTCATGAACAACTGTTTTATCAATTGCATATGGAAACAAAAACATATCTATTGAGTTAAATAAGATACATTTTTGAGATTAATTTCACCTGTCTCTTTTTACCTTTTTTTAATGTGGCTACTAGAAAATCTGAAATTACACATGTGGCTTATATCATATTTTGAATGGACAATGCTTATATAGAGAGATGGGCAAAGCTCTGACCATGACCTTCACCCCATGAAGTGTAACACAGTTTAACAGCAGAAAAATTTCAGCTAACAAGCATATAAAGAGATGATTTTTTAAAACCATTAAAAATCTAGAGAAATGTAAATTAAAACAATGTGATATGACATTACACAAACAGACTGACCAAAATTAGAAAATTACAAAAAGATGAGAAAACTGGAGATGCCAGTGGAGATGAGAGGGTCCAGGAGCACTCCTGCCCTGCAGGTGGACATGTGGACTGGAGTGGCCTGCCCGAACAGCAAACTGACCCAAAACAGTCAAAGTTAGCATATGTGTGCCCTACAGTCATGCAATTCCCAAGCAATCCCACACAGGTTCATCAAGGGATGTGGACAACGTGCTCAGTGCAGGGTGGAGACCTAGAGGCAATCGGGGTGTCACCAGATGAAATATGGTGGATACCACTGTGGAGTAGTGTGCAGGTGTCGGTAACAATGGACCAGAAGTCCCCACAGCCAACGGATGGACCTTCAAAACCTGGTGCTGCACACAAAAAAGTTTTAACTAGATACATGGATAACAAAGAGAGAGAGAAATCTAGAGCAGAATACCATTTACTGAAATTAAAAATAGAGGAACACAAAAGAGAAGTCGTTTTTTACAAGAATCCATACAATCAAAAGGATACACTTCAGACTCGTTACAATGGTTTGTCAGTGGGTGAGGAAGGCAATGGGAGGGGGAAATGAGGAAAAAAGGGACTAACTAGAAAAAATATATCAAAGAAGAGAGACAGAATCAAGCCTTGCTTTTGCACTTACCATGGTGGCTGTGTACAAGGGGCATAACCTCTCTGAGCTTCAGTGACATCATCAGCAAATAACAAAATCTATCTTGAAGGACTGTTCAGAAAAGTCAAGGTGCCACATATAAAGCACCCAGCACAGCGCCGTTATATCCCAGGGCTCCTTAAATGGCAACAACGATTATCACTTGGAGTTTATACAGGTTCTGCACACCCTTTGAAGCACATCCTCCTGCTCTATTAGGCACTGGTGCTCACAGCTTAACTCCAGGCTAATCAGGCATCAAGGAAGAAAATAAGGTGACATAATTCAGACTTTAGGTAGTTTGAAAGGATTATCCTTTATCTTACAGGAATTACTCTCACTCTGCAAATACTTCTTCCATCCAGAATCTTCTCTCTCTGTGTATATACTGTACCAATGAATAATTTATCACTGTATCTATCAGAAACACAGACCCAAACTAAGGCCTGAGGAAACATAAATAAAAAGAACTATAGCTGATTCACTTTGTTATAAAGCAGAAACTAACACACCATTGTAAAGCAATTATACTCCAATAAAGATGTTAAAAAAAAAAAAAACACTAATGTGATTCAATGACAGAATATTCAGAAGTTCTGAGAAAATTGTGATCCCTCCCACATATTATGTTCCTCATTTAGTCTCATCGAACATCTCTGGCAGCACAGCGCACCCTAATTTACCCCTCTTCAGTGCCGCTGCCTATAAGCTCAGGTAGCTTTAAAAGCTGAATTCCTCCAACACTGTCTCCTGCTGCATATCTATCTTACCCTTCCTCACAGAGTGGCCCATAGTGTGATAGTGTGATAGATATGCATATATACCCATATACAAATTATATATATACTATATTACATACATATGTAATATATAAACTGTTTTCATGAACTCGTCAGAGCTTTTAGTGCTTCCTCACAAATCCACTGCAAACAGAAATCAGTACATTTCAACCCCTTCCAAGCCTCTGTGAGGCATCCAGAACAGCAGAGGAAAAACAGCCTTTCTGTGTAGTCCTCACAGGCACCCCACTGAAATCAGGCGCCAATCCAGTGCAGTTGGAGACTCACCTCCTCTCAGCTGCCAACTTTCAAGCTTTTTTAGATTGTTTTTAAATGGGGTTGGGGAACCCCAACTGTTACTGGAAGATTAGCCAGGAGCATGTGGCTGTTCTACCTGGATCCTGCCCACACTCACTGGACCCAGACTCATGGCTGGAGTCCTGGTTTTGGGCCCACATGATCCCCCCTACACTGAGGGTAAAGATTGGAGAAAGCTCCACCTCTGGAGAAACAGGCTTATTGTCTTCTGCCTTGAGGCCTTCCCTTTAGGTTATAAACAGGTGAAATCTCAACAGTGCCTAATACAGGATATTAAAGGGTTTTCAGGGTATAGGAACTCCTGAAACGTGCAGGATAGATTAGGAGAATTAGGAGGAGGATCAGTGCTCACCAAAGGAGACATGTTCCGTGTATGAGTTGTCAGGATACAAGGATGGAAAACATAGGTGGGCTACAGCAAGAAAGGGTAGTATGCTAGAGACAAGACCTGCTTAAACAAAGCAGAGAAAGGGAATAGACTATTAGGGGTAATAATGATAACAGCTATTAGCATGCACTTGGTAGTATTCAAAGAATTTTACATGTAAAAGTAACTTACATGTAAATTGCTTGGAATACAAATATAAAAGTAATACTTTATATTAATTCATTAACTTATTTTGTCCTCACAAATAAGAAGAGAGGGGAGTAGTCATCCAGTTGTACTAGATCTTAGAGAAAAGGAAAGCATGGACTTGGACTTACAGGATGTAAGGAACAGTGCCATAGTCAGGAAGGGAGGGTGCACAGGAAATCCTAGGAATTGCCTTACGAATTAAAGCTTTCCAAATATTTGGCAAATGAGAGGCTGAATGTATCCTTAGGGGGTGTCAAGGTGGCTGTCTTAAAAAATTTAAATTTACTCAGAGACTTGGGATTCATTTTCTATGTTTGATGAAACTATTAACAATTAACAATTAAAATCATAAGTCTGTTGATTCCAGAAGTAAAATTTTAGACCATGATTTAGTTTCTTTTCATCTTAATTTTCTTTTTTTAAATTTAATTTTTATTTTATATTGGAGTATAGTTGATTTACAATGTTGTGTTAGCTTCAGGTGTACAGCAAAGTGATTCAGTTATAAATATATATATACATTCTTTTTCAGATTTTTTTACATATGTTATTACAAAATATTGAGTAGAGTCCCCTGTGCTATATAGTAGGTCCTTGTTGATTATCTATTTTATATATAGTAGTGTATATATGTTAATCCCAAACTCCTAATTTATCCCTCCCCCCCCCCATTAATTTTCTTCTAAGAAGAATTTTATCAGCCTGGCTTTACATATAGTAACTTCTGATCTGGTAGGCTTGTCTGTATTTATTGGCGGGAGGGGGCCAAGAAAAGCCAAAAGACTTTTCCAACAAATATGATCCTGTAATCCCATTGAGACAAGGTTAATCATAGAGGGGTGTCAAGATTTGCTTTGTGTTGCAAAGTCTGCAAACTACAAAATCAATAATATCTGGCTCAAAGGAAAATGTACAGAAACTGGGAGAGAAAGGTGACATCACACCAAGGGTGAGAAAGGCTGAAGAGATGAGATATGACAACAGGGAAGAGAAGGAATTTCTGTGGATGCCTGCCATCTTATGTGGCACTGAACAGGTTAACTGAACCCACTGATCTCTGCCTCAGGGCCCTTGCACTGCTACTCCCACTGCCTGGCTTGCTCCTCTCCCACCTCTCTATGTCTTCTTTCTCCCAGGTCTCTTCTTAAATAGGGTCTTATCAGAAAGACTTTTCATCAGCACTCCCCATCATCATTCTTACCATGCTTTGCTTTCTCCACAGCACTTATTGCACTTGATATATTATATATTTAGTTGTGTGTGTCTGTCTGCCCCCAGCAGAATGTAAGCTCTGTGAGGTCAGAGAATCCATCTGTCTGGTTCACTGCTGCACCATCAACAGCATCTAGAACAATATCTATCACTCCGCAGGGACTCTATAAATATTTGTGGAATGAATGAATAAATGTCCCATTCCATCTTTAGTCATGAGTCTTCCCTTTATCCTTTAGGTTAACATCAACACATAGATTCTTGGTACCAGTCCCTTGATTGTTACTGGAAGGGGGGAAATAAGATAGTTCAGTGCAGTTCTGAGTGTGGACCCTGGAAGCAGACCACCTGGCTTCAAGCCTGGCTTCACGACAGCACTGCCCAATAGAACTTTCTGCCATGATAGGAATCTTCTGTTCTACACTGTCCAATAGAGTAGACACAAGCCACGTGGACCTATTGAGCACTTCGAGTGTGGCTAGTGTGACTGAGGAACTGAATTTTTTATTTAGTTTAACTTAAATTTAAATTTAACTAGCTGCATGTAACTAGAGGTTACTGTATTGGACAGCACAGTTCTATCTGTGTAATCCTAGACAAGATTTATTAATCTCTCTGTGCCTCCATTTCCTCATTAGTGAAATGGTAATAATAACAATAATAATAATAACAATGACAGCAGTAGCAGCACCCACAGGATTTTGTGAGAATTAAATCAGGCAATATGCAGTACCCTAAAACAGTACCTGGTACATAGTGAGCTCTCAGTAAGTGATACTATTGCAGGCAAAAGGAGCTGGCTTTGCAGTAACACTGAATCCTTATTGAGACATAACAACAATATTAATCTAACATATAAATAAGCAAAGGGAAATTTAGGCACTTCCAGAAAGTAAGATTATATCAAATATGTGATAAGTCAGAAAATAGGGTAAATGTAAGGGAAATCTAGAATCGCATGCCAACAAGTTGACAATTTTAATTGACTGTAAATGTTACCCTTTAATAAAAGAGCAGTTACCATAGCAGCCAGACATCACAAAGTCATTTCAAAATCAAAGACAATGAGCATCTTCTTAAATAATCCTTGTGAACAATGTAACTGAGCAATATCATGAAAGGGCTCCCTTGTATGTCTGGGGTTTATCACTGAGAACAGTTCATTTCCCAACAATTTTCTCCAGTTTCCCATCTCTACTTTACACCCAAGATTCTACACATTTTTCTTATTTCTGAGGGTTTATTTAGATGTCTTCTAAGAACTCGTAACAATGAAAAGGTAAAACAATTATTTTATTAAAAAACAGGATTAGGAAGGATAGCTCATGAAACCACTTTATTATTGCCCTAGGAAGCAGCAAACTGATGTTATTATATTTTGAAGGAGGCTTGAATTAATTTTTTAGTATTGTGTGTTTTTGTAAGCCTCCAAATAAAATGTTCTTTCCCTACCTCTATAGGTTTTATTTTTTTTATATACTTCATGCTTTTCTTCCTTCCCAGAGAATTTGAATGTCAAGCCAAGTTTGCAAAGAAGAAGAGGAGGAGGAGGAGGCAGAGGAGGACTAAAAAAGATTATTTTGCTCCCTGATTAGACTTTACCTGATCAGCTCTCCTCTTGCTACCATTATATAAATGTCCGTAACTGGAGCAGGGATGGCAGAGACCACAGAAGATTACTCCTGCCTCTGTCACATGACAGACCCATCTGTCTAGCTCCTTGAACTGTATCACTCTTTTCTGTCTTTCTCCTTTGTCTTCTAGATCATCCCATCTTGCTCTACTCTCAGATTTTATGGTCATTACCTTGAAGGCTGAGAACTAAAAGAATTTCTTTTGGAAAACAGTCTGTTTAAAAACAAGGTTTATACTCACATATGTTAATGTTTACTTGGTTCTGTAACATTTTCATTCTTTGTGTTAAAGGTCAAAAATCACAAAGCATAGGGCCCACATATCTGATTTTAATAAAACATCTATTTGTTCAGTGCCAAATTTCTCTGGTCAAGGTGAGCCATTTAGAATGTGTCATTCCATATTCATACACACAAGATAGTAAAGAATAATCAAGTTTGGTTCATAGTTCATTGTTTTGAAACGTGAAATAAAAATAGGACCTGTTTTCTTAAGGAGAGCTTAAATCATACACAAGTGATAAGACCTCCAGTTGCACTGACACTGTGGGGAAATCCCTATGTTGACCCTTTCTCTAAAAAGAGCTGTGAAATTGTCTTTAGATCAATTCCTAGGATAGAGCTTTGAATTGTGGCATACGTTTAATGCACTGGAAGGTAAAGCAAACTTAAAACAACAAGCATCCTAGGCACTAAATGCAGTGGTGAATAAAACAGCCATGATCCCCGTCCTCAGGAGGCTTCCAGGAAGAAGGGCGTGAGGAGCTAAATTGCTAACTGCTACACTTCCTGTCCGAGCCCTAATGATGTCATTCTACAGATCCCAATCTTCAAACCCAAAAAGAGGGCTAAAAGGGCATCCATTTGAGGGAAGTTCCACATCTTTCTTTGTTCTCCTCTCACTATCATAAAATCCTTATAAAGGCCTAGAATGGAAAGGGCTAACCTCACCCAACAAAAAATGGAGTAGCAATGAATTGACAGCTTCAAAATGTACAAGATTCCTTTTCTAGATTAAAAGAGAAATAAAATTTCGAGGTCATGTGGGAGTTTTATAGAACAGCAACCTACTGTGTTCTTTACACTTCTTTTTGTTTCTTCTGGGACTGCCTTTCTAGAGTGATGATGATGACACAGCCATCATAATGGTGATACTAATATCTAACATTTATGAGTATCTTCCAAGTTTCAGATGAGAAAGGTACTATTTTTATCCTCATTTTACAGATGAGGAAACTGAGGCATAGATAGGCTAAATAATTTGTCCAAGGTCATACAATGACCTTGTAAATGAAGCAGCCACCACACAAACCCAGGTATTCTGGTTTCAGAGTTTATGCACTCATCTAGTATGATAGAGCTGCCTCCATGTTTTTCTTCTTAGTAATGCAATATTCTTTCCAATCCTGAGAAGAAAATCAATCACAAAGAGATCCTTAATATTAGAAAGCATTTTAGTCTTCATATCATCTCTAGTACACATAACAGGCACACAATAAGGAAGGATAAATGAATAAATGAAAGAATAAAAGAAAAACTAAAAACTCAGTCACAGTATTTCTGTTATTTAATTTGGTACTTTTATATTAAAACTAAGAGAAAAAACAAAAACCAAAAAACAAACAAAAATAACACAAAGAGAAACTAAGGTACCACACCTTAAGATTTTAATTCCAATAAAAAAAGTAAAATTCGGGTCAAAAAAAAAAAACTAAGAGAAATCTACATTACATGCATATGTCATTGGAAGTGGAGACCTTCACTTCTTTGCTCCTAATATATAGCTCATCTTAGAAAAATATGATGCTAATTTGCCACGGGAGATTCATGAGTCTTGAGCAGTGGGTTCAGAAATTAAAACTGGTTTGCATGCATCAATCTACACTTCTCCAATGATGTATCCCTTTTAGCAATGGTATAAATTGGCTGACTGGGCACTTTGAAGTTTAGTTCTACGTGGCCATAGAACTAAGCAATGTCAACTAAATATTATCCATAGGATTTACATTTTGGGCAACACGGCAGATCAAATGTCCCCCTGCCCCCCAACAAAATATCCCAAATAGAATACCTAAAAATGCTGGATAAAATTTCAAAAATATTTTTAATGTGCATGGCTTAGCAATAGTAAAGTAAGAGAAATCCATACAGGTAAGAAAAATTTCAGAGAAGAAATTGAACACCAAAGCTAACAATGACCTTGGTGGCATCAACTGACCCTTAGTGGCTGAGGGTTTTTTCTCATGTTTTTCATACCATGATACACATCGAAAATGAAATTATTATAATAGCAATTGCTAGAATAACTGGGAGAGTATCTGGGAGCATTTATATGTAACTTTGCAAAAACATTCATTATATTTACTGTATATAAGAAAAATAAATTATAAAGTATTAAATATACTGAATATATATCCAATATTAAATATACTGAATTTGTATAAACCTGCCATTAGAATATTTGTAAATATCTTTAAAGTAACTTGAACTTTCTTTCATGAATGTATATATTTTTTCATTTTATGTCATACTTGAGATGGTTGCATGCAATTCCTAATAAAAACTTTTAAAGACAATCTCTTCAAAAGTCTCATTATGAATAAGCCATTTTTTCTGTAAGTTTATAGCAGCTAAAAATCAGTGAGCTCGGTAACCAACTAAGAAGTTAGAAAAAGAACAAAAGAATAAGCCCAAAGAAAATAGAAGAAATGAAATAAAAAGTAAAAACAAAACTTAATGCTATAGAACAGAGGAATGTAATGGAGAAGAACAACAAAGTTGGTTCTTTTAAAAAGACTAATTAAAAAAGTTAAAAATAAATAAATAAAAAGACTAATAAATCTGACAAACTTTTGGCAAAATTTATCTAAAGAAAATAGGATGCCAACGAACAACTCCAACAATTTTAAGAGTATAGTATGAACAACTTCATGCCAATAAATTTGACAAGGTAGATGAAATGGACAAATTCTTAGAAAAATATATCTTTAAAAGCTGACTGAATCCTAGAGAAATGGAAATAAAAACAAAAATAAACAAATGGGACCTAATGAAACTTAAAAGCTTTTGCACAGCAAAGGAAACCATAAACAAGACCAAAAGACAACCCTCAGAATGGGAGAAAATGAAGCAACTGACAAAGGATTAATCTCCAAGCTTTACAAGCAGCTCATGCAGCTCAATAACAAAAAAACAAACAACCCAATCCAAAAATGGACAAAAGACCTAAACAGACATTTCTCCAAAGAAGATATACAGAATGCCAACAAACACATGAAAGAATGCTCAACATCATTAATCATTAGAGAAATGCAAATCAAAACTACATTGAGGTATCACCTCACACCGGTCAGAATGGCCATCATCAGAAAATCTGCAAACAATAAATGCTGGAGAGGGTGTGGAGAAAAGGGAACCCTCTTGCACTGTTGGTGGGAATGTAAATTGATACAGCCACTACGGAGAACAGTATGGGGGTTCCTTAAAAAACTAAAAATAGAACTACGATATGGCCCAGCAATCCCACTACTGGGCATATACCCTGAGAAAACCATAATTCAAAAAGAGTCATGTACCAAAATGTTCATTGCAGCTCTATTTACAATAGCCAGGACATGGAAGCAACCTAAGTGTCCATCGACAGATGAATGAATAAAGAAGATGTGGCACATATATACAATGGAATATTACTCAGCCATAAAAAGAAACGAAATGGAGGTATTTGTAGTGAGGTGGATGGAGTTAGAGTCTGTCATACAGAGTGAAGTAAGTCAGAAAGAGAAAAACAAATACAGTATGCTAACACATATATATAGAATCTAAGGGAAAAAAAAAGGTCATGAAGAACCTGGTGGTAAGACGGGAATAAAGACACAGACCTACTAGCATATGGGGAGGGGGAAGGGTAAGCTGTGACAAAGTGAGAGAGTGGCATGGACATATATACACTACCAAACGTAAAATAGATAGCTAGTGGGAAGCAACTGAATAGCACAGGGAGATCAGCTCAGTGCTTTGTGACCACCTAGAGGGGTGGGATAGGGAGGGTGGGAGGGAGGGAGATACAAGAGGGAAGAGATATGGGAACATATGTATATGTATAACTGATTCACTTTGTTTTAAAGCAGAAACTAACACACCACTGTAAAGCAATTATACTCCAATAAAGATGTTAAAAAAAAAAACTGACTGAAGATGAAATGAAAAACCTGAATGATTCTATAACAATTAAAGAAATGTAATCAGTAGTTTAAAATCTTCCTCAAGGAAACACCAGGCCCAGACACTTTTACAAGGTAGTTCTATTAAACATTCAAGGAACGGATAATTCCAATGGTTCACAAATTCTTTCAAAGAGAAGAAAGAGACTTCTCAAATACTTTTATGAATCTTACATAACTCAGATACCCAAACTAGATAATGACAGTATGACAATGCAAAAAAAAAAAAAGCCTTACTCATGAAAATACTTTAAAAAATAATAAATAAAATATTAGAGACTGCTGAGTCTCACAATGTATGTGAAAGTTGGCTTTGTTTTAAAAAATGCAATATTTCAAATCAGAAAATCCAGTATTGTAATTCATCTCATCAATATATACTAGTCAGAAAAGTCATTTGATTACCTCAATAGCTACAAAAATTCATTCAATAAATTTCAATATATATTCACAATCTAAAAACTTCTTATCAATGTAGGAATACAAGAGAACTTCCTTAACCTAATAAATAGTATTTGCCAAAAAAATCTACAGTATATGCCATGGTAAACAGTGAAATATTAAAAACATTTCCTTTAAAAACAGAAAAAGACAAAAATTAAACAACATGTTACTCGGGAATATGTACGTTAGTGATACAACTATAAGGAATGTAGGGTAATAACACAAAACTCAGAGAAGCGGCTACCTCTGGGTGGTTATAATCAGGAAAGTGGATAGCAGATACACAAATGGTCATTATTGTTTTTAAACTCTATACACAAACACACACAGGCAACATACACACAATATAAAACATATTATTCATAACATGTTTGCAGATGAACTGAAACAATGATTCATTCTGCAAATGTTAAACAAATCCAGAATGATGGCTAGTCTAAATAACATTGTAACTACAATAGAAATTTAAATCACCTTATCTTCCATTGTACAAGTTCATGCTTGCCTTCATATAGGTCATATTTCTACACTACACTGAGGTCATAGTTTGTAACACATTTGGAAATAAATTCCAAATGAACTGCTCACATCCCAATGAGACTTAGAGAGAAAAAATTATATATGAGACATTCTATTTCCTGAGTAAATCTATCACAATTAAAACTTTAGTGTAAAGGGACCACCTCCCACATCATTAGGTTGGTTTTTTAGAAACCTTTTGTAAAAAAATCAATTCTTTAACAGTACACAAAGGAAAGGAACAGCCTTCATCAAATGTACTCACATTGATTACAGAATTCTTCTCCTTTGTTCTATGCACGTTAAATTCAGCCCCCAAATTCTAAGAGGCCCCACAGCAATGCTTAGTGTGCTATATTGAACCACAGTATCCAAACAGTTCCAGATTTTCTGCTTGGTCTGTTCAGGCACAGACACTTTAGAGGGCAATGGGGGCAGAGTGGAACATTGGCGCTAATGAGGGGGAAATCTGAGGAGGATTAAAAAGAATGCTTTCTGGGCACGAGATGGAAAAAAAAGGGCTTGATATTGAGCAGGGAAGTGTGCTTTTTGAAAGTTTTCCTCTAAAGAACTTTCTGTACTTCTGGTTCCCAAAGAGACAAAATAGAAACCAGACTGAGTTCAGGTTCCATTTTTTTTTAAAGAAAAAAAAAGAAAAGAACGGAATTTGTGTGTTCTTTGAGTGGCTTCCAGTGGAGAAAGGTCTGTGTGAATATAGCAGGCACTCATTCATTCTCTTTTTTGTTACTTTTGTGTTTAAGGAAATGGGGACTGGAATATGTAGGTAGGCACTAGTAACGAAATTAGGTGCCCAGTTTTTCATTCTGATCATGTGAAGCATTACTTGCTTATGGCTGGGGTCCATGTTCTAAGTTATTGTAAACATTATTTTTAAATTCTGCAAAGTCCCTAAAGTTTCCCAAGAAATGGTATTTCCAATTCTACTTTTTTTTTTTTTTTTTAATTTTCAAAACATGCTCAGGCTGCTGCAGATGTAACCAAGCAGAACCCTATGGAATCTTCCCAGGACAGACCCCTCCCCAACACCCTCTGCTGTAGCTCCTCTCTGAAGTACCTAGATAATAATATCTGATGTACATTTCCCGAGTTGTTTTACAGACGCTAAAACCACCGCCAAATGGAAGAAATTAACTACTTGATGATCATGAGCAGGTAGCCCCCAGCCTTACTGGCGCCTAAGGATTGATAAAGTTAACCTGTGACACCGCCCTGTCCTCACCATCAGCCAATCAGAAAATTGTGCATGAGCACATGCACACCCCTCCCTCACCTTGCCTTTAAAAATACTTTGCTGAAACCCATCAGGGAGTTCAGGTGTTTTGAGCAGTAGCTGTCCTGAACTCCTTGCTTGGCGCCCTACAGTTAGCACTGCACTTTCCTTCACCACAACCTGGTGTCAGCAGATTGGCTTTATTTCGAGTGGGTGAGTGGACCCAAGTTTGGTTCAGTAACACAGAGACGCAACCTGCAACCATAATGCATAGTTCATGACCACCAAGATCAAACAGCTGTTTAGAATCCTGCAGTTCTGTATGCCTCGACTTCTTTTGAATTCTACAGTAACCTACTATTAGCAGGTCTCCAGTGACCTGCTAATTTGCCAGGGATTTCCAATTCCAAGTTATTCCAAGTTATTCCAAAGTGTCCATCCAAGTTATTCCAAGTTATTCCAAAGTGTCCATCTCCAAGCTGAGAAACCATAGCCAAAATGTTCAGAAGGGAGAAAGACCATCCAATGAGTCCTCTAAAAACAGTAGGTCAGTGGAAAGTCACAACAGCCTCTTAACAAGTCAGATAAGTTACAGAGAGTAATTTCAAAGAATTTATATCAAGGCAAGGGACTGCAAAAAAAGTCCAGGAGGAGTTGGCTTTTTCCTCATAGGTAAATGAGTGTTCCCGTCTACTGTTTGGATTTTGGATGAATGCCTTTTCTTTTTCAGCCTTCATATTTTATCCTCCACCCTCCATCCTCTAAAATGCTATCTTACACATAGTGTCAGGGGGAAAATGACTCTGGACCTGACCCTATAAAAAGGAAAGTTCTGAGAAGATGACAGGGCTGGAGCTCCCTCTAGAGCCCATCTTGCAGTGCATGGAGGGGTCTTCAGCAAAGTGAACCAGAGCTGGACAGATCCTGGCCCATTTCCCCATCCCAGCTCATCTTGCTGGAGAGCCCTTTCCAGCAGACTGAGAGGTCTGCAAGAGCAGAGCTATTCACCATGCCCTGCAGGATGCAGTTGGGAGGCTGCCCAGCAGTGCTCACCAGCACCTCTAGAAGCAAATGGTCTGATCGAGGATGCTTATTTAATAAGTTCTCTTGTCAACCTCAACTCTGGATATTCACCACAAAAGGGATCTTGATACTATGTAGAACAGAGAGTGTTCATTTGTTCATTATTCAATCCAGCAGTTTGGGTCATAGTCATAGATGTAGTCATAACAAATGGATACTCTCATTTTACAATAAGCTGATGACTTTAAACCTGAAAGGAGACTATTAGTAAGAAACAGTGTTGAGCTTTTTTAAAACCTTCTTTAGAAAAGCTAAAGAAATACAAGGAATTAACATGCTAATGAAAAACAGAGCAACACAATCTTCATTTGAGCATAAATCTGAGAATCTTAAATCACTATTTTCTTTACTTAGGCGGAAAAATAAAGATTCACAGATATCATATTGAGAAACCTAATTTTCAATATATTACAGTTACCTGTAAAATAACACAGAATAAAATGCTTCTTCTGATTTGTTCCTGTTACATGATGTTATTAGAGATAGAGAATATTCAATTTTTCTTTTGTGAAGAGGGTAATACCTGATAATATTTCTCTGTCAGTGGGGGGGAACTTAACAAGAATGCCTAAATGCTTAGGTCTTGACATAATCAGAAGATTGTCTGGTCCACATTGCCTTCAAAACATGGCTTCTTTTTTCAGGTTAGTTCAGTTGAACTTATTAAATAGTTCAACATTATCTCCAAAATATATTCTTGTTACTTTTGAGTCACTGCTGTAGACAAATAAAATGGAAAAGCTAGACCCTGTCAACACAAAATTAAACTCTTAACTGAATATGGTGTTTTCTTACTAATGTACAAAATTTATTCTAGGAATCACAATGGCATTTATATAACACTGCAGTTTCTAAAAGGCTTTCACAGCCATTATCTTTCTTGATCCTCAGAATGAGATAGGTCTGGCATATACAGGTTGTGAAATGAAATTATCGTTAAGTTGTGTATTCTGAGTCCAATTTTTCTGTCTACTAAATTTTCTGAATACTAACCACCTCTCCGCCCTGCTCTCTTTAGTAGTAGTAATAACAACAACAATGGCAATCATAGCTAACGTTTATTGAGTGCTTATTGTGCGCCAGGTCCAGTTTTAAGTGTTTTACATGCATTAATTCAATAATCCTAAAAACATAGGTGTTTATTTTTTAACTTATTTATTTAGTTTTGGCTGCATTGGGTCTTCGTTGTTGCATGCTGGCTTTCTCTAGTCGCGGCGAGCGGGGGCTACTCTTCATTGCAGTGCGTGGGCTTCTCATTGCAGTGGCTTCTCTTGTTGCAGAGCACAGGCTGTAGGCGTGCAGGCTTCAGTAGTTGTGGCACGTGGGCTCAGTAGTTGTGGCTCTTGGGCTCTAGAGCTCAGGCTCAGTAGTTGTGGGACACGGGCTTAGTTGCTCTGCGGCATGTGGGATCTTCCCAGACCAGGGATCGAACCCGTGTCCCCTGCATTGGCAGGCGGATTCTTAACCACAGTGTGCCACCAGGGAAGTCCCAGGTGTTTTTATTTAAAGTCTCATTATATTGAGGAAATCTAACTCTAGATATCTGTCCATAATTGTTCCCTACTTGCTTCCTCCTTTAATTTCACCCTGTCTTTGATGGTTTTCCTAATATTCACTTTATTGGTAAAGGTACAGCAACACTTGGTTAGCAGATGATATGTTTTTAATGTCCATAACCTACAGCTTCTTTTTATGTATCCAAAATACAATTATGTAAACTTTAGAAAAATGACATCAAGAAAATGGAAAGGCAAGAGTAGTTAGACGACTTGGCCAAAATCATTCAGCCAATAAGCAGCCAAGTCAAGATGTAAATCTACACCCAGTTCCCTAATGCCTCCAAAAGCTGCCCAAGTCTATTTTTACCCTTTCTGGAACTGTGTCTGTGACCTGGTGATCCTGTCTACCATCACCACCTTCACCATTACCATCAATAAGCAAACCTATTAAGAATGTTTCTACATTTGATGCAGGGCAGAAATGGAGGACACAGAGCCAGTAATGCGGACATTCCTACAGGAATTCACACTCTAAGAATAACAGCAAGGAGATCTGAGATATAACCAAGGGGACAATGTGGGTAAAGAACCACCCAGGCTCTAGATTATGAAAATGAGAAGGATAGGACAAGGAGTACCTCATCACACCTAAGTATGCTTGAAGAGGGAAGCCTGATAAACATGTAGATATTTTCCCTGTAAATACCAGATCCTTCCTTTCATGTTGATACAAAATGTTGCAAATGCAGGTTTAAGTTAGGAGGCAAAAGAAAGTGGTCGAAAAGGCACTGAACTGGGAATCAGATGTGTTAGTTTCAACTCTATCAAGGTGTAATTTTGGCAAGACAATTTCTCTCAGCCTCAGACGCAAAATATTCTGTCAGACAGGGGGAGAGTCTGATTTTGGTTCAAACCATTTACTGGCTCTTTGACCTTGAACAATTTTTTAAGCCTCAGTTTCTTCATATGCAAATGTACATAATAATTCTAACCTTGTAGGTTTGTTGTGAAGGTTAAATATACAAACTAAATATACTAAGGTTTTTGCAAATGGTAGTTGCTTAATAGTATTTACCATTATTATTTCTTTATCGAGGAAACGAGGAGATTGCTAAATAATTTTTAATATCCCTCCAACTTCTAAAAGCCTGTGAGTCTATATTCACTTGGCACTGGGTTAATCATACTTATTTAAATGTTTGCTTAGACAGATTGTTGCTTTATGATCATGTCATTTTTATCACATAAATGGCCAATCAAATCACATCTAGAAAAAATAATTCTTATTTTCATTCAACCCAGAATCTAACTGAGGTACATTAGCATTAAGTCATTAATGGAAGTCAGATAAGAAAAATGTCTCAAATTGTTTAGTTAAGTATAGGTAAAAACCTAATCTACCCTTTAATGCAAAATTACCTATGAATTGGTGCAAAACTTTCACAGTTTTCCAAACAAGAGGTAATTATTTTTCTAAATTCATACTACATCATCTTTTCTCTGGAATAGTATCTTTCACACATTTTGAATACAGGCCATAGTAAACACTACATTGCAATCTAGTCCACATACACATATGTAAATATTTTAGGAAATAAAGTTTTCACAAAACCCTTATTATCTGCATTGCATTCACATTTTCTATTCTTTTTTAATCCAAGCTTTAACGCTGATCATTATCTACTAAACTGATATCGTGACCTATCAAAGGGTCACCAACCATGGTTTGTAAAACGCTACAGTACAGCAATTCTTTCTCTATGAAGGTTTTTTAAAAATGCCAACTAGTCAGTACTACATCTTGTCCAGTCAACTGGTTAAAACATGGACATTGAGTTAAATAATATGTAGCATCGGGCTTCCCTGGTGGCGCAGTGGTTGAGAATCTGACTGCCAAAGCAGGGGACACGGGTTTGAGCCCTCATCAGGGATTTGCAATCCTCTATGTTTGCGTCTGCCATACAAGAAACTCTATCATCTCTCTCTTTGTATAGCTTGATTTTAGAATCTACTGCAACTTCCTACAGGGGGCGGGGGGGTGGAGCCATAATTTTTCTTTTCTGATAATTGGGATTTGCACACAGCTTTGCACTGTAATGCATATTCCAGCTCTCTGCTTATCCTGTGTCAATACATTTTTAAGCCATTGATGATATCAAATTCAACGGGCTTTTGATGTTATCAAATTTCACAGGCTTTTCAACCTTGAATTTCTTCATCTCTTCTCTATTCATACTTCATTTATTTTTGCTGTCACTCTTCTATGTCCCTGTCATTCTTCACATCTGGATCTATTTGCCTGTGTTTCAAATACTGAGCCTCCTGTCAATGATGATACACATTTCCCACTCTGATTTTTACAACCTCACTCTTGATCTTCATTGAAACCAAGAAAAGGCCATACAAAGCACCCCGCCCCAGGAGTTTCCAGACACTTAAGTAAATGGGCCTATGATGCATTCTGTACTAAAGCCAAAGCTGAGTTCCCTTCAAGCTCCTGTTTGCCATCATTTTCTAGTGTGAAACTTTTCTGATTAGTTAAGTTCTGCATGTCTGCCTTTGAGCTAAGGCCTCTTTTCTGATCTACAACTATTTATTATTCATTTCACTACCTTTCACTACTCTTCCACTAGCCCTTTCATTGATAAGTCATAATCTCAAAATTTCATGCAATTAGACTAACTTCACACAGCCTATCATTTGGGATCTTTTCTCCTATTAAGGACACACAGACAGTCCCTACACTACTGCAGACCTGGTTTCATTAGGAATGATATCAGAATCCAGGCACGAGAGACCCATTCTGGCAATTCCATGCCAGCAACTCCATTTCAGAAAAGTTTGCTTTATTTTTTCATTCTGCTCAGTAGTAATTAGATATGGTTCATGTCTATATTGATCAAAAAATTATTTATCTTCCTCTTGCAAGCTACTCATTCTTCTGTTTTATTGTAGCAGAAGCAATGAGAAATGTGCTCAAGATTACAGTTAGGACAATTTAACTATGGATGGTGCTGTGACCTTGTGCAGTACAAGCCTCTCAGAATCGTAATCATAATTTGAGAGCTGCATGATATTAGTTATGTAAACATTTAGGATGCTGGGGGAGGTTGGTGTTGTTTCTTTCTTTCCTCGAAATGCCCTAATAACTTTTCATAACAGCTTTATGTTTAAATCATCAAATACCTTATCTACTATTTGCTATGTGAACCAGCCTCTTAGCTTTCTGTCATTATTAATATCTTCTTGTTATTATTCAGAATAAAGGTCAGCTCCTTGGTCTTTCCTCATATCAAATAAAAACTCCAGTTGACTCATTATAAGGAAAAATCACATTAATTAAAGTTGGTGCTGACCCCCAAGGTTCAAATATATTATGGAAATTGCACTTTAAAACTCTCCCAGTTATCATGCTATGAAGCCCCCAAATTAGAATTCTCCTGGAGTGTTCTTTGCTTCATGCCAGTGCAATCTGAAGTTCTCTCTACTCCTCTCCCCATAGTTTGTCTCCTCACACCACACGCAGAAGGGCACTGAGCCACATGCTGCAACTATAGCTGTATGCTCTGCTGGGTTTGGGGTTTTTTGTTTTTTGGGGTTTTTTTCATTTAAAATTTTACTCACTTTTAAGATTTCTAAGGTATGTACATAAAATGTAACATACTGGCCTGGCCACCTGGATTCTCTTTACTGCATGATATCATCACACCAAACAGAAGCACCAATCACTAAATAATCATTTTCATGTTAAGCATCTGATACCATATTCTGCTTATGTATGTATGTGTATATATATATTATTTATAAATGCATATAAGCACCTTTTTAACATTTTTACAATGGAAAAAAGCTGTTAAATGTGGAGCCTCACACCAAGAAAAGAAACCACCTAATAATATACCTATGGGTTATATGGGGTCTGTTATTTTTCACAAATGTTCACTTAAAATCTCACTGTTATAAAAATCATTTGATATTCACATTAATATATTTTCCAACATCTCTTCATAGTCCTTGTCATGCTACATAAAAGCAAAAAAAAAAAAAAAAGTTTCTAAATTCTCATTTCAAATCATTTTCTTGTAAGTTTGGCTTGGTAAATCGAAAATTCTTGTAAGTGAAATGTGTTGTAAGAAAATGAAAACTGCCTTCCCTGGGGGTACGCATTCTTCTCTGCAATCTGGGGGAGTATTTGAAATGCTCTGGCAGAGGAAAAACCCCTCTTCAGGGCCATTCCATAACTCTGAACTTAGGATGGATTAGCAGCTCCAAGAGGCAAGACCTCACTTTCTCACATGCTCAGCACCAGCCAAATAGAGAACTGGTGATGATGGTCCTGAACTTGAGTAAATCCCGACCTTGTCCTCTCTTCAGAGTTCCCCATCAGAGCTCTGGACATGCTGGGCCACCCATCTGAGCCAGCCTGCACGTCCAAGAAGAGCACATCTGCTCTGATGCCCAGAAAGAAGAAAGGAAAGCCTGGAAGGCATATCCTCTTCTCCTGTCCAGATTGCTCCTATAGGCGTGCAAGGAAACCCAACCTGGAACAGGAGTCCCCTCTCTTATGAAAGAAAGCCTGACCTTTTGATTCTTACATAAAACCTCCATTTTGAATAACATGATTTTTTTTTCATGAGAAACTAAAAGGTAAGGGAAAATTTGCTGAATCCTAAGATATAATTAATTATATCCTAGCATTGTAATAAAGATCATTACCTATGCATCAGAAAAACCCTCCATTTGGGAGTAAGCTCATCACGAATTAGGCTGTCAAGTCACAACCACTGCCATCAAAGAATTTTGGAAGAATTCCTTTAGTGCAATTACTGCTGATGCCACAAACCAATGAGAAAGATGAGCATCATGGCTTTCAAAGTATATGGTATTCACTTCTCAACATGGCATGTGGGACATTTTAAATCACTTCCTTCTCTTTTCATTCTTCATGCCATTAATCATGCATTTTTTTATTCATTAACTCAATAAAAATGAATACCTATTATGTGCCAGATATATACGTACTACTGTGTGCCAAGATACAGTAGTAATAATAACATAAGAACAGTAACCGGTTCTACCTAACACAACTATACTGCTTGCCTACTATGTGCCAGACACTGTTCTCCTGTACACCTTAGCTTATTTAATCCTTGCACCAATCTCCTGAGGTAAGTACAATTATACGCTCACTCTGCAGATGAGCAACTGAACTACATACAGAGAAATTAATTCCCTAAGTCATACAGTCTATGAGTACCAGAGCCAGGGTTCAAACCCACATCTTTTTACTCCAGTGTCCATGATCTTGACGTCTATGCTATACGAAAAACAGACATGGATATAAAGAACTTTCAGTGTACTGGAAAAGACAGACATTAAACAAATAAACAAACAAACACATTTGTAATCTCAAATGCTGATAAGATATATAAAAAAAGAGCAAGGTGCCCTGAGATAGAATGGTATAACATTACCAAGGCTCTTCCTGCAGGCTAAGAAATGCAGTAATTACCTCAGGTGATTCTCATCTCACCTAAATGACAAAGGTATAAAATTTAAGAAAGCAAGCTGATTAAAAAGAGCTGGGGAAAACTAAGGCTGGGAGGCCGGGGAAGGTAACTAAGCAATTCAGCCCTTAACCCTTGCCATAGAGCCTTGCCATCTTGGTGGCCCTTCCTGTTGGCACGCTCAGAATGACTAGAGATAGGGATCTGGTGAATGCAACCCCCTCCTCCTATCTTATCCCTACCAAATATGGAAATCTAACTGGATCTGGTGCCCCTTATTCACAGATGAAACCAAGTACCTCCGCATCTGCAGTCTTCCACGAAAAAGTCTGTGGTGGATGTCTAAAAACCTTAAATTCTGCCTTAATGCTTTAGCTTATTAAAAAAAGAAAAGATTTCATTGGGCTATAATGGGTAAAACTTGCATTTCTGAAAACAATTTAAGACATGGTTGATAGTCAATAAAACAAACAAAACCCCACCTTTATGAAACTTGGCTATTAACAGACTTGGAAACAGATTGAAATACTGATTTGAAAACAAATACATGAAAGCAGAGAGTCAAGCTCCCAGAAAGACAAAATCCCCTTGCCATCCTGATTTAAAAAAAAAAAAAAAAAAGATCTGTACTTTATTGCCCTGCTTGACAAGTACAGATCTACCTCTTTCTTTTCAGTAGAGAAATCATACAGAAAGAAGAAACATCTCTCTTTTCTTCTCAAGGAGTTGTCTCTCTGTGAATTTGGGGAATTTTGCATCTCTAATTGTTATTATTTATTTTACACATTATTTTTCTGTCCTCAGTCTTTATGTTAGGCATGGTCCCTAAGTATAAGATTACATCTGGAAGAAGTGTGACATATTAGCTCCTAATTCTGTAGTTTCACTCCGCTGAGGTTAATGATGATTCAGAGGGGAGAGCGCGAAGGAGAGGGCAGGTGTTCATAATAGCACCATTAATTATGTGCACTTTGCACATCTAGGTAAAAAGCAACATCATTTTCAGGTCCAATAAATAAAGTACTTTTTCTAGTTCATTGTTCAGAATCATAAAAAGACTAATTCTTGATGTTGTATTGCCACAAGAAAGTCTCCTGCTTCATCATCTTAGTGTATCATTTCATATGGGATATTCCACCTGGCTCTGATATACGAGGTTAGTATAGTAAAATGCTTAGATAACTAAATACACAACTTAATCATTTGACTTCCAATGAAGGTTAAACAGTCTCAAGCAAACGGCATATTAAGTCTCATCTTAATAGTGAGAAAATTACACTTGAGAGGCCTAGGTACACTTAAATTATGAGAAGGCTTCTTAACATTAAAGAGAAATAGCCTAAAGGTTAGAAACTAAACTTTGACAGTAACTTACAATACATTATGTTAAATTTACTGTTAGTGTCATGAGACTTTAAAAACCTGAAAAGCACGTTAAACGAAACTTTCTTCAGATATACCTTCTTTATCCCATCCTTTAAAAAAATCTGTGAATAAAACTGACTTTAACTCTTAATATAATTGACTTTGATTCATAATCAATTCTTTTTTAATTAATATACTTCAGTAATTAATAAGATTATGTCCTTCTGTGGTTTACCTAGCAATAAAATACCAAATAAATTGAAAATAAAGGTTTTTAAAGTATGCCAGAAACTTAGGGATCTGGACTTCTCTGGAAATGAAGTGAATGTCCTTATATCTTCATCAGTACAAAGGCTATCATCACATTTTACATTGATATATGGGAAACAGGACAGTATATTGATGTCAAATTTCTGAAAACATGACATCATATTTCACTACTGCAGAATAAATGTTTTTTGTGTGCTCTATTCCAGGAAGAGGAAAGAAAAAAACATTGTATTAGTTGCAGTTTGTATTAACTTCAAAATGGTAATTCTTTACCAAAGATAGTTTTCTTTCCTTTTTAAAACAATAACTTTGGTTTAGAGCACAAAATCTCATAAAAATAAAATATCTTGCAACATGTTGAGAAATCACCTGCAAATTACTTTCAGACCTTTGAAAAAGAATCTAATTTGAATCACCAGCCTAAATAGGTCATTTAACTTAGAAAAATTAAAATTAGCTGTGCAGGGTCAATTCTTTTTTTCTAAATCATCTGCATCCTCAATGTCCTGCTATCTTCAGAGTCAAACCAGCGTTAAGTGTCAAGAACAATAATAATATATGAATTTATTCCAAATCTCAAAGTTAGTCTGCTCTTGAAATGGCCATAAAAGACAACATTATATATAAAAACATGGGGGGAGGGGTGCTTCAAGAAGCTGGGGGTGGAAGGACAGAAGGAAAAGCAGAAAACTCATATTTCAGAAGAATAATGGTATATTTTTTGGGGGGTGTTCTCTACTGGTGTACATTTCTTGCCTCTCATGTGCACATGTTCACCGTATATGGCAAATCAAAACCAGCTGAGGCATACTTAATACAAAGCAAATACTTCCAAACAAGTTTATTCTCCCACAAGCTTCTCCTATAGTAAACTAACAGTATAAGATCATGAACTTAATGTTCTTGTCGGGCACCCTTCAGGACTTAATCGTCCTGTAACATTCTGGTAAACTCAGGGATCAAAGCCCTACTCCCCAGAAAACCTCCCCAGGCATAGGAAAAACTACAAAATCTTGAAGGTAACACCTTTAAGAAAGAAAACAATAAAACAAAATACAAATGAGAATGTGGCTGCCTGAGACATCCTATATCCCTTCACAACCAGACCATCCATAAAATCAAAACAAAAACAGGAGGGTGTCAAGTGTCAGAGGATGGAGTCTACCTTTAGAAGGCAGGGCACCCAAGGTGGCTAGCAGAGAGGGAATCAGGATCACGGGAGGTAGGGAAAGGAGTCAGTTTTTGTTTCAGGGTTCTCCAAAGCCACCAAGAAACACACCCCCATCCTTTCTGGGTTAAAAGTAACTTTGATGCTCAGAAAAAGTACTCTCATATTCTCCAGCTAGCAACCATGTATCATCCACAGGCAAAGAGTGATCAGAGATACCAATGAAACAAGCTTTCATTTCCTCTCTGCCCATCTTCCTAAAGCCACTTCCCCAAAACTGAGATCTTGAGAAATCTTGATTCCCTCAAGATTTCTCCGTGTAAAGATGAAATGGAAGGACCTTTGCTCTGACAAGGAAGCAAACTGAAGACGTGACATTGGGGAATTGCTAAGAAACATTCTTAGCTACATTTTTTTCTTAATAGGGTAAAACCCAAAACGGAATTCGGATTTCTTCACCTCCAGATGGATGATAAAAATTTTATAACTTCCCGGGACAAGCAACTTCACTCCAGCTCTCAACCACACTCAAGAAGCCGTGACTGAAACAGTCCCAGAGAGGCACAGAGCAGGCTGACCCTCCCTGCACTACAATCACTCCAAATCCGCTTTTCGCCTCGCTGCCAGCTCCTGCTTAGTCCCTCAGCTCGCGCCCTGAGCCCCCGCTTTTTCTCCTTATCTCTAGTTCGTAGCGGACTCGGCCCAGCAACCGCCCTGCCTCCATCGCGTCCCTCTGGGTGGCGTGCCCCACACTTTAGAGGTTCTCGAAAGCCCCGGGACGAGGCGCTGGTGTCAAGGCTGGGGAACCCCGGGGATTCCGGCCTCCAAGGGCTCCCGCCTGAGCGGATTCAAGTTGCTCGGCCCCCAAAGGCGCGCACGGCCCCCCCCCCGTCTCTCCCCGACTCGAGCGCCCCGGGTCCCCCCGCCTCCGCGGAGGTGAGCGCGCACTCACCGGAGGTGAGCTGCATCCAGGCACAGATCTTGTACACCGTAGCCGTGTTGCAGAAGAAGAAGAGGGTAAAGCAAATGATGCAGGCGATGATGAGCATCATGGAGAGGCCGATAAAGAAGGAGGCGGCTTTGAAGGCTCCCGAGGGGAGCGTGGAGAAGTCCGTGAAGCTGCCCCTGCAGGTCAGCTCCCGAGAGAAGCCGTTGCCGATGCAGTAGTGGAAGAGCCCGAAATAGCCGGCTTGCGGGGTGTCCACGCCGTCTCCTATCCAGTAGGGCTGGATGAAGCACACTACGTTGACGATGGCAAAGCAGATGGTGAAGATGGCCCACAGCACGCCGATAGCCCGCGAGTTCCGCACATAGTTGGTGTGGTAAAGCTTGGCAGCCTCCTGAGCCGGGAGCATCGCGGCGGCGGCGGCGGCAGCGGCGGCGGCTCCGGGCATTCTCCCCCTCCTCCTCCTCCTCCTCCTCCTCCTCCTCGTCCTCCGCCTCCCCCCACCTCTCCGCGCTCAGGAGACACACTCACCGAGCCGCGCGCGCTGCAACTCCCCTGCCTCCGCCTCAGCCCAGCAGCGCCAGTTTCAGAGTCTGCATCCTCGCTCCCGGAAGGAGGGCGGGGGAGCGCCGAGCACCCCTCCGGCTCGCCTGGCACAGCCTCCCGGCCCCCCTCCCTCCCTCCTGGCCCGGGCTGCAGCCCTCCTCACCGCCCTCCGCCCCTCTTCCCGCCGCCGCTGCAGCTGCTGCAGCTGAAGGCGGCAAATCCCGCGCTGGGCGTTGTGGCGCGCGAGCTCGGGCGCCCCCCCTCGGTTCCCGCCTTCCGCCTCCCTTCACGCCGCGAGCCCAGCGGCGCGGAGGACCTCAGCGACGCTGGGACGACCCTCAAGTGGCGGGCGTGGGCCGGGGACGCAAGCCTAGAGTTGGGGAGGGGGGACCTCAGGAGGGGGCGGGAGCACCCACAGGGATCCTAGAGGCGACCCCAGGATCCCGGTTGGTGTTAGTGGCTGGGCGCCGGAGGCTCGTTCTGAGAGCGTTTCAAGCACCGCACGGCAACGTGCTTCGACCTCTGCATCTTTGCAGACGCGCGAGGGGCAGCGCGGCAGGTGAAGGCGAGAGACGCCAAGGGAAAAGAGACGTGGTGCCCCAAGAGACTCCCGGTGACAACCACAGAACACCGCCCCCGGCTAACTCCTCGGTGGCCTCGGGTCGACGAGGTGGAGACAGAAGTTGGGCAGGAAACTGGCAGACAATAACGTAAAAGGCACACCTCAAGGGTGGTCTCATACCAGCTCAGCAGAGCTTATTTCCTCTTCGCCTCCCACCAACCCCCCTGCCCCTCCGCTCCCCCATGCAGCCAGATGAACTGTAGCCTATTGATGCCCTATACTTTCCTTTAAGTCAGGTCATTTCCCCTACAAATCCTGCCATAGATGGGGCTTATGGGGCATAGAAGTGACTGTGTCACCGAAATGTATAGTTTTTCTGAAAACATCGGGTATTTTGGTCAGTGTTCTAATTCTTATACAAATATTCATTGGCAGCTACTCTGTGTCCAGGCACTGGGCTGGGCGCTAAGGATGCTACAACGACAGCAGATAGTTGTTTTCGTTCCTTGTCCAGGTATTTCCCCCACCCCACAACTAACCAGAAAGCTCTTTTCAGAGTAATTTCCTCTGAATTATCCATATATAACGCCTTACATTTTCATGTGGCATTGCTGTTATACACGCCTGCACTTTGTGCTGTTTCCTTAGCTTAATATTTTCACTTTGCAGTCTTTCTGCTGCTCTTTTAACAGTCCCTGCCTTTCAAACTTCTTTTCTTTATTTCTATTTGTTACTTTTTTTGGTTCCTTCTGACTCTGATATAAAACGTGTAACCCCTACTCAAAGCAGTGAAACCAGAATGTTCAATAGCAGCATCAGATTTTGGTAACAAGCCATTTTGAACCATATGACTGCTGAATTCTCTGAGCAGAAGGGAGAGAATTCAGTTAGAACGTGACCCTTAAATCTACACTTAATCACACACCTTATTATAATGCAAAAACATACGTAAGCTCCTTGACACTGTCTTGCCATTATGCCCAATCTGCCCAGCTTCTTAATAGGACAGTGAGACACGTGAGATACCAGGTGGAACATGAAGTTAGCAGGAAGAGGTAAGAACACTTAGAATGGTTCGGTTTGGAGGGGTGGCTACTGGGGACCAAGGAAGGAAAGCTCCAAAAGGCATTCGGCTACATAAGTGGCTATTATATGGAAGAGGGGTCACACCCTAAGTGGTGAAGACCAACCATGCCCCTCACCTAATAACTTGAAGATTTACGATTGTATGGGCAGAGGGGGGAGATAGTGGAAATAGGGATGTGGGACGCAGAAGCTAAGGAAGGATTGAAACTGGGAAAGAATTTAAAAGGGTGAGTGTTGGAATCTTACATTCAGTTTTTCCTATAGGCATGAAGTTCAAGGTCCACGAGGCAGGACTTTGGAAGTCAAGAGGACAGCGTTAAACAGTAGCATGAGACATGAAAGTTTAGATGATGACTAAGAACTTCTTACAAATCTGGTTGTAGACTCTCAGAAGGTCTTTTAAAAATCAGAGGGATTGGGGAGGGGGATGGGTAGGGAAGATGACCTAAATATGAGCCAGCCCAATATAACACTTGCAAGTCTCTAAAAATATAATTCGTGATGATGCCCTGTCAGTGCACTGGTGGCAATGGAGGGTCAGGACTTCTGTTAGGTTGCATTTGTTTTAACTCCCCTGAAATTGCTGTTAAATCAGAAAATCAGAAGTGTTTTAACATGGAAGGAGGAAGAGGAAAGGTGAGGGTAATTGGATTTATGGGGCCATCTGGCAGGCCATGTGTCCCAGGGGCAGAGATAGCTTTACAGCAAGAACTGACAGTAATTTCTTGTGACTCTTCCAAGCCCTCAAATCCCCCCAAACCTGCTTGTATAAAGTGGTCTTTCTTTAAATTCAGTGCCTAAAGGAGATCTTACTGTTCCCCTAGGGTGGTTGAGATGGAAGGTTGCTGAGAGGGGAAAGGCTGAGAATCAAAAAGCCTGGTTTAGATCTCAGTGCTTAAATTGAATTTACAGGACCGAGAAAAGACTGGCGAGTGACTCAGATTCAAATGTTGTGATTCAAAGAGCTTTTCTATTTGAGTCATGCCCAAGGAGATCCTTATTCTTATTCCAGTTTTGGAATTGCCTCTGGGTTCATGCTCAGTATCACTATGCCTAGGGACACACTCAAGGTGTCCCCTCTTATCAACAGCAACTAGGAACAGACCAGTGTTGGTGTATTGCTGACCTAAAGTGACCCCTTCCCCGTGAGAATCAGAGTTGTTGCTCCTTGAGGTGTGGGGTCAGTCTAGGATGTACTGAACCCTTCCAATGGCCTTTCTCCCCACTTTTATCCTTCCCTGCACTACAAAAGATTTCCAGGATGAAGCAGGATCTCCCAAGACTCTTGGAATCAGGGAAGAGCTGGAATACATGTAAACTCTTCAGTTGCCATCGATGAATGCAGATTGTCCTTCTACTTCTTCCCAAATCCCCCCGTTGCCCATCTCCAACCTTGCCCTTGGCAACCAGAAACCCCAGAGATAAGACTGTCCCTATCCTTAATCTAAAGCTACAATCTGGCACCATGCAGGTTTTAGGAGCTCAGACAGCTAAGCATCTGGGCAACTAATTACATTCATCAAATGTGATGTGACCAGGACAGCTGTTTGGGGGAAGAGGAAATAATAAATCTAGCCTGGTTCATGCTAAGAAGTTACTATTGATAGAAAAGTATTTTGAAACTATAACATGATTCAATTGTGCTAAATAACTAGTAGAAGTCAGTGGCATTGACAGCATCAAATTAGAAACACTGAGCACTCAAATCTCAAACTTCACTGTTAAAAATGTTTTTCTCTTACTGCCACAAAGGGTCAGTAGTGAGACCCAGTTTTACCCCAAACTGTTTTAATGTTAGGGCTATAAAAGAGAAAACAGAAGAAGAATAGTTGGACTGTGTAACACTACTCAAAAGATTCCTGGTGAGTAAAAGGACTAAATGTTTTGATCCCAAACTAATCTGTGATGGCTTGGGAGAGTATAAATGTTTTGGAGGGCAAGGGACTTGGGATCCAAACCCAGCACCATCTTCACCTAATCATGAGAAACCAAGGCTCTTGGGGCTCCTTTCCTCATCTCTAGAATTATGGTGAGGAAGAGGAGGGACATCAGAGGAATTCTAAGGTCCCTTTCTGCAGTAAAATTCTATTCTGTTCTACAAAGACTATTCCAGGATGACTTTGCAAAAAAAAAGATAAAACACAGTACTTGAAAAAAAAAATGACGTGAGACCTAACAAGAGATATCAGACTCTGATGATGCAAACATTTTATTTAAAATTGAAAATCCTTTCTGAGGATTGTTATAATTTTTCAGGCAGTGGGTACTTAGTATTTTCAGGTGAGTCATTGCTATGACCTTGGAAAATGGAGGAAAAGGTGATTTCTAAAATCTGTTACTTAATCAATGATTAGGGCCAATATTAGATCCCACTCCAGAATATAAAGATTCTAAAAATGAAGCTCTTTTCACTCACCAAGGGTTTCCCTCTGCCCCTCCCCCAATCCTTCTTTTTTTTTTTAAGAGCTTTACAGAAATCATGAAACATTTCTTAGTCACTAGGTTAGCATTGGCAATCAGATGGATGGAGTGTTTCAATGCCCCATACAAATCAAGATCAAATGATCACAAGGCTCTGATTTCACTGCACCTTGGTCTATACCACTTTGCAATGAGATGTGGAACTCCACATACGGAGAAAAGTGGGAAATAGAAATATCAGTCGTTCTCTTTCCTGACCGTTTTCCTCTAGTTTGAATTGGATTCTGTGTAAGAGTTATCCCTTTTATAAGTTATTTTCATGTTTCCAGAACCCAGCTAAAATCGTAGGTTATTTTCTTATAAGGCTGAACACCTCCAGCAGCCTATGTTAGAAGAACTATCTCTCTGTTAACCCTTTTAAGCCCTTGAGGATTTCAGAACAATTCTGTCTGAAGGTAAGTAGTAACCTCCATTGAGTAAAATACTATGAAAACGTGACCATCACTTGAGGGATGACTTTTTAAGCCCGTCATGGAGTGCTATTATATTAAAGTTTTAAGTTCAGTATGTAGGTTCTGTTCTCTTTCAAGTTAGTACTGATTGGTCATCCTGATCTTCAAAAAAAAAAAAAAAAAAATGAATTCTACCTGCTATTCATTCTGAACCTGCTTCATGGAGTTTCCCATTCAAGATGCACCTTGATTGAAAATCAACATTTTCATTTGGAACATCTACACTTGTATTTTTAGTATTGGGCTCATATTTGAAACTGCTACTTGAATTCTCTGCTAAAGGCATCTTTATCCACAAAACTTGTCTCTCCTACTAGGCAATCACTTGAGTCTCTCAAATCTCAGGTTCGGCCTTGGTGAGACTATCCCCCAAGCCACATACTGTATATTTTAAGTCTTATAGTCCCAAACACCCCTCTAAATGTGAAGAAAACCCACCCAGATGCTTTCTTTTACTACTATAGTGACACAAAAATATTAATCTTGATAATTCAGTACTTTTATTGAAGGGGCACATTTTCATGCCAATATTAGTCAGCTTTTGCTAGAGAAGCAAACCAAACTCTCAGTTGCTTATAAACACAAGCATTTTCTTTTAACCCACATCACACAATGGTTGTTGGTTGGCTAACCAAGGTCCAGGCAGTAAACCTGACTGCAGGTCTGCTTGTATTCTCATTCTGAAGTCCAAGTTGAAGGAGCAGCTCCTATCTGGGGCATGTTTTTGGCATAAGGACAGAAGTGTAAGAGGCTAAGGCAAATTATAAAACCGTATCTAAAAACTTCTGTTCAAATATAGCATGCAGCATGTCATCTCATATTCCATTGGCCAAAGCATGTCATAAGAAAAAGCCAAAAGTGAAAGTGCTGGGGGCATATAATCCTCTTACAGGAAACAAATGTGTGAAAAATTAAGAACTTTAATCAAATCCATCACATCCATCCTCTGATAAAACTTTAATACCAACTTACTTTTCAAACAGTTCGACTTCCTGGAAAGACTAAATGCACATATGATTTTTGTTTTAAGGCTGCAGACTATTTCATTTTGAATAAATACTTCATCCCACTCACTGGTCTTTTTTTTTTTTCGGCTGTGAGGCTTGCAGGACTCCCACTCAAGGAGTGACTATGATTAAGGCAAGACAGTTGGGCCTCATGAAAGCCCTTCATCCTGACTCTACCCCATCAGGGTCTTCTGGGGGGAAGAATGACCTTCCCACCGTGGACAGATCTACTGACCAGGGATTGAACCTAGGCCCAATAGGGATACCCTGGAAATGAGAGAGCCATAGAAAAGCTAGATAAGCTCTCCACACGCCTCCGGCCGAGGAATGACATGCACATTCAGAGGAGACAAAAAAGGATTTCATGGAAAGTAAAAGCTGAGGAAGACTTGAGAAATGCTGGAGGAATCCATTTTCAGAGGATTGAAGCCTTACAGGTTTGATGTATTTGAGCACAGTCTCTACCCAAATCATTTCCTGACCACAAAGCTATGCACACTTAAGGGAAAACTCTAGGAAGGCAGGCTAAAAAATAAATGTAATAATAATAATAAAAACTGAGCAGAGGTATTAGCAGCCACACACCATGAAGGAAACAGATTCTGCAAGCTAAGTCCTAGCAAATTACTGAAAAAAAATGCCTCAGGAGGGAGAAATGAGAATCGAGAGTTGCTATAATGTATTATTTAAAAGGCTCCGTTTTCAACAACAGCAACAAAAAAGAGACATGCAAAGAAATAGTAAAGTCTAACCCTCACTAAGGAGAAAAATCAGTCAGTAGAAAGTGACTTTGAGTGGGCCCAGATGTTGTTTGTTTGTTTGTTTGTTGACACTATAGTGTTTTATTTATTTTATATATATATATATTTTAAAATTTATTTATTATTTTTGGCTGCGTTGGTTCTTCCTTGCTGCGCGCAGGCTTTCTCCAGTTGCAGCAAGCAGGAGCTACTCTTCATTGCGGTGCGCAGGCTTCTCATTGCAGTGACTTCTCTTGTTGCACAGCACAGGCTCTAGGCACGCAGACTTCAGTAGTTGCTGTACGCGGGCTCACTAGTTGTGGCTTGCGGGCTCTAGAGTGCAGGCTCAGTAGTTGTGGCGCATGGGCTTAGTTGCTCCAGGGCATGTGGGATCTTCCTGGACCAGGAATTGAACCCGTGTCCCCTGCATTGGCAGGCGGATTCTTAACCACTGCGCCACCAGGGAAGTCCCGAGTGGGCCCAAATGTTGGTTTTAGCACACAAAAACTTCAAAGCAGCTATTTAAAGTGTTTTAACTGTACACCAACAAGAGGTTAATATCCAAAATATACAGACAGCTCATACAACTCAATATCAAAAAAAAAAAAACCTAATCAAAAAATGGGCAGAAGACCTAAATAGACATTTCTCTGAAGAAGACATACAGATGGCCAACAGGCACATGAAAAGATGCTTAACATCGCTAATTGTTAGAGAGATGTAAATCAAAACCACAATGAGGTATCACACTGGTCAGAATGGCTTTCATCAAAAAGTCTACAAATAATAAATGCTGGAGAGGGTGTGTAGAAAAGATACCCCTCCTGCTCTGTTGATGGGAATGTAAACTGGTGCAGCCACTATGGAGAACAGTATGGAGGTTCCTTAAAAAACTAAAAATAGAGTTACTATATGATCCTGCAATCTCCCTCTTGGGTATCCCTCTTGGGTATATATCCAGAAAAGATGGAAACTGTAATTGAAAAAGATACATGCACCCCAACGTTCATAGCTAGCACTATTTACAATAGCCAATACATGGAAGCAACCTGAACATCCATCAACAGATGATTGGCTTAAGAAGATGTGGTATATATATGCAATGGAATATTACTCAGCCATACAAAAGAATGAACTGCTATACATAAAGTAAATAAGCAACAAGGATATATTGTGTAGCACAGGGAACCATATTCAAAATTGTATACTAACCTATAATAGAAAATAATCTGAAATATATACATATATGAATCACTTTGCTGTACACCTGGAACTAATACAATATTGTAAATCAACTACAGGTCAATAAAAAAAATAAATTTAAAAAAATATGTTTTAAAAAATGAAAGGACACCATGTTTAAGACTTACCTAAAAGTATAATAACTATTACATAACAAATAGAAAATTTCAGTAGAGAAATAGAAACTACAAAAAAGAACCAAATGGTGATTCTAGAGTTGAAAAATTCAATAACTGAAATGACAAATTCATTAGATAGGTTCAGCAGCAGATTTGATATATCAGAAAGCAAGTGAATTTGAAGATAAATCAAGAGAAAGTATCCAATCTGAAGAAGATAGAGGAAAACAAACAAAAAAAAAAAGATTAAAGAAAAATAAGCAGAGCTTCAGAGATATGTGAGACAATATCAAGTGTACCAAAGATGTGTAATGAGAGTCCTGTATAGGGGCAAAAAGTTTATCTAAAGAAATAATGGCAGAAAACTGTCCACATTTGATGAAAAACATTACAGATCCAAGAAGGTCAATAAATCCCAATTTGGATAAACACAAAGAGATTCATATCTAGGCATATCATAGTTAAACTGCTGAAGCTGAAAAGGAGGAAACATTGAAAACAGCAAGAGAAAAACACTTCATAGGAACACTGGAACAATACAATTTATGGCTAATTTCTCATCAGAAACAGTGGAGGCCAGTGGCATTGGGATGACTTATTCAATATCCTGAAAGAAAAAATAACTGTGAATCAAGAAGTCTATATCCAGGGAAGCTGTCCTTCAAAACTGAATATCGGGACTTCCCTGGTTATTAAGAATCTGCCTGCCAATGCAGGGGACATGGGTTTGATCCCTGATCCAGGAAGATCCCACATGCCGCAGAGCAACTAAGCCCATGCGCCACAACTACTGAGCCTGCACTCTAGAGCCCGTGAGCCACAACTACTGAAGCCCGCACGCCTAGAGCCCGTGCTCCGCAACAAGAGAAGCCACCGCAGTGAGAAGCCCATGCACTGCAACGAGGAGTAGCCCCTGCTTGCCGCAACTAGAGAAAGCCCGCATGCAGCAAGGAAGACCCAATGCAGCCAAAAAGAAAAAAAAAAACAAAACAAAACTGAATATCACTCAGCAATTTCAAAAAAGAAGCAAACTATTGATACATGGAGTAGCTTGAATGAATTATGCTGAGTGAAGAAAAGCCAATCCCAGAAGATTACTGTATATACTTTTTTGGGGGCCGCACAGCACTGTTTGTGGGATCTTAGTTTCCAGACCAGGGAATCGAACCCAGGCCCTTGGCAGTGAGAGAGTGGAGTCATAACCACTGGACGGCCAGGGAATTCCCAGAAGATTATATACTTTGTGCTTCTATTTATATAACATTGTTAAAATAAAAAAATTATAGAAGTGGAGAACAGATTAAGAGCTGTTAGGGGTTAAGGAGGTAGTGGGTATCTGAGGGAAGTGAGTGTGGCTATAAAAAGGTAATTGGGAGGGGATCCTTGTATTGATGGTAATGTTTTGTATCTTGACTGTATCAATGTCAATATTCTAGTTGTGCTATAGTGCTATAGTTCTGCAAAATGTTACCAACTGGGGGAAAACTGTGTGAAGCGTACACAAGAATATCTCTGTATTATTTCTTATAATTGCATGTGAATCTACAATTATCTCAAAATAAAAAGTTTAATTCTAAAAATTCTATGTAAAGATATACATATTTTAAACTTAAAAAAAAAAAACAAAAACAAAGTGAATGGACCAAACTCTCCAATCAAAATACAGAGATTCTCAGACTGGCTAGAAAACAATCCAAATGTCTGTGAACTGGTAATGGATAAACAAAATGTGTTTTTATCTGTACAACAGAATTTATTCAACCACAAACATGAAAAAACTACTGATACACGCTTCAAGACGGATGAAGCTTAAAAGCATTACACTAAGATAAAGAAGCCAGTTGCAAAAGATTCCATTTATATGAAATTTCCAGAAAAGGAAAATACCTAGAGCGAGTAGATTAGTGATAGCCTGCAGTGGGAGGTGGGAGCAGGGATTGATTCAAATGGGCGCAAGAAAACTTTGGGGGGAAATTTAAATGTTCTAAAACTGGATTATGATGATGGTTGCACAACTGTAGAAATTTACTAAGAAAAATCCTGGAACTGCACATTTACAATGCTTGAATTTTATGGCATGTAAATTATACTTCAATAAAACTGTTTACCAAATTAAGTTTAATTAAGTCCCTATTCTTATACTTCTTTTGAAACCTACTCATACAATTATCAATCCAAAAGTTGTCTACAGATTAAATATAGTCAAATCACCAAACTAATAAAATTCAAATTAACATTTCTAGGACACAACTGAGAAACTTAAAGATACCACCTAATGAAAATCTTCTTCTTAAATATTATTTATTCACTTACACTAATACAAGCTGATATGCATAAAGACAAGATCAACTCAAGAAGTCCTCTCTCACTATAAATTTGGCCATGGTTGATCTGGCACAGGTTTTTTAGAGGCTGCAATGTCTGGACTACAGTGTGCCCTGTGGCAACTCAATTATCTCACCAATTTTCTCCCTCCAAACTACTGCAAAACTCTCCCTTGCACAGTTGGACCATAATGTGCTTTGGCTTTACTTGGTGCTTAGACATCTTTCACTAGAATGTAAGCTCCACAGGACCGAGAACTTTTTCTGATTCACTGCTGTGTCCCCAAAGCATAGAATGGTAGTACATGGCATATTGCAGATATCAAAAGAATAAATGAGTGACTTTACACATAAAGACCACTCTATTATGTATTATTACTTCACAATATTACTCTGGTGTACTGTATCATTTTCTTCTTTTTCTTTTCTTAATTTTTAAATTTTATTTTATTTATTTATTTTTTATACAGCAGGTTCTTATTAGTTATCTATTGTATACATATTAGGGTATATATGTCAATCACAGTCTCCCAGTTCATCCCACCACCACCCCCTCCCACTTTCCCCCCTTGGTGTCCATACGTTTGTTCTCTACATCTGTGTCTCTATTTCTGCCTTGCAAACTTGTTCATCTGTACCATTTTTCTAGATTTCACATATATGAGTTAATATACGATATTTGTTTTTCTCTTTCTGACTTACTTCACTCTGTATGACAGTCTCTAGGTCCATCCACGTCTCTACAAATGACCCAATTTCATTCCTTTTTATGGCTGAGTAATATTCCATTGTATATATGTACCACTTCTTCTTTATCCATTTGTCTGTCGATGGGCATTTAGGCTGCTTCCATGTCCTGGCTACTGTAAATAGTGCTACAATGAACATTGGGGTGCATGTATCTTTCTGAATTATGGTTTTCTCTGAGTATATGACCAGTAGTGGGATTGCTGGGTCATATGGTAGTTCTATTTTTAGTGTCTTAAGGAACCTCCATACTGTTCTCCATAGTGGCTGTATCAATTTACATTCCCACCAACAGTGCAAGAGGGTTCCCTTTTCTCCACGCCCTCGCCAGCATTTGTTGTTTGTAGATTTTTTGATGATGGCCATTCTGACTGGTGTGAGGTGATACCTCATTGTAGTTTTGATTTTCATTTCTCTAATAATTAGTGATGTTGAGCAGCTTTTCATGTGCTTCTTGGCCATCTATATGTCTTCTTTGGAGAGTTGTCTATTTAGGTCTTCTGACCATTTGTGTATTGGGTTGTTTGTTTTTTTAATATTGAGCTGCATGAGCTGTTTATATATTTTGGAGATTAGTCCTTTGTCCGTTGATTCATTTGCAAATATTTTCTCCCATTCTGAGGGTTGCCTTTTCATTTTGTTTATAGTCTCCTTTGCTGTGCAAAAGCTTTTAAGTTTCATTAGGTCCCATTTTAATATTTTTGGTTTTATTTCCATTACTCTAGGAGGTGGGTGAAAAAAGATCTTGCTGTGATTTATGTCAAAGAGTATTCTTCCTATGTTTTCCTCTAAGAGTTTTATAGTGTCCAGTCTTACATTTAGGTCTTTAATCCATTTTGAGTTTATTTTTGTGTACAGTGTTAGGGAGTGTTCTAATTTCATTCTTTTACATGTAGCTGTCCAGTTTTCCCAGCACCACTTATTGAAGAGACTGGCTTTTCTCCATTGTATATCCTTGCCTCCTTTGTCACAGATTAGTTGACCATAAGTGCATAGGTTTATCTCTGGGCTTTCTATCCTGTTCCATTGATCTATATTTCTGTTTTTGTGCCAGTACCATATTGTCTTGATTACTGTAGCTTTGTAGTGTAGTCTGAAGCTGGGGAGTCTGATTCGTCCAGCTCCGTTTTTTTCCCTCAAGACTGCTTTGGCTATTCGGGGTCTTTTGTGTCTCCATACAAATTTTAAGATATTTTGTTCTAGTTCTGTAAAAAATGCCACTGGTAATTTGATAGGGATTGCATTGAATCTGTAGATTGCTTTGGGTAGTATAGTCATTTTCACAATATTGATTTTTCCAATCCAAGAACGTGGTATATCTCTCCATCTGTTTGTGTCATCTGTGATTTCTTTCATTAGTGTCATAGTTTTCTGAGACAGGTCTTTTATGTACAATTTTCAAATGATAGTATCATAGTCACTAAATAAGAAATCAAAATTTTATTCTATGAAAATGATTTTCAATTGCAAATTATCACTGTAAAAAAGAAGAGTGAAATTTTTTTACTGTATTTGAAACTAATAAGAGTTGTGTAATAGTAGTTGTGGGATAAGTGTTATCTTCTTGACATCAGGATGTGTAGTAGGGCTGGACATTCTTACCAACACATTTAAAACTAAACTCTTTGGTGGATCCCTCAGCATAAATGCAATCATAAATACGGGGCTCTCCTCTGATCTAAAACTGTTTGTCAGTGCAGTTTTTCAGCCTGTCTCCTCAACAGACAACAAGTGTATCAGATAATTTGAAATATGCTTGTATTAACTTTCAAATTAGCATCTAATTAAAAACTAGAATTAAAAATTCTCCTACAGAACTCCAAAATGCTGAAAGACGTGTTGTGTGGATCTCAGTTTAAGAAGCACTGGCCTAGGGACTTCCCTGGTGGTCCAGTGGCTAAGACTCTATGCTCCCAATGCAGGGGGCCCAGGTTCGATCCCTAGTCAAGGAACTAGGTCCCACATGCCGCAAGTAAAGATCCTGCGTGCTGCAACTAAGGTCTGGTGCAGCCAAATAAATAAATAAAATATTTTAAAAAGAAGCACTGGCCTAAATCATTACACATTTCACCTGACAGTATTCTGCAGTTTCATGAGCATTTATATTTCATTAGTGTCCTCACTAAAAGCATGAAATAGTGCTCCAACTAATTATTCTGTTGGGATGGGTATTCTACTTAATACATTTTTAAATTGAAAACCTCTGCTTTTAATGATTTTTCAAGCTTGATTCATTCCTACTGTGTTTTATTATGGAGAATTCTGAAATCTCAGTTGAGTATTTCTTCAGATGCTGAAGCAGATTCTTGGCCAGGGGTGGAGGGGTAGCTGGACACTGGGGAGGGAGAGAAGGGAACAAAGACAGCTCATTGGGGAATTCCCCGGTGGTAAAGTGGTTAGGACTCCATGCTTTCACTGCTGAGAGTGTGGGTTCCATCCCTGGTCAGGGAACTAAGATCCCGCTAGCCATGCAGCATGGCCAAAAAAAAAAAAAAAAAAAGTGAAGATCAAAAAAAAAAAAAAGAAAAAGAATGAGGTCTTAAAAAAAAAAAGAATAAGACAGCTCACCAGCAACTTTCTGGTCTCTTGCATTGGCAGAGGCAATGGCAACACTTTGGGGAAGAAGACTAGTTGTACTCCTAATCTTCCCCCACAGAATGTCAGCTCTGACACCTTTGCATTTGGGGGTCTTATACACATAGGATTCATTCCCTTCCTTCATGGACATAAACAAATACTAATTAGTGCCTCCTGTAGTTTGTACAGTGCGCTAATTGTTGGAGTTATGGATGTAAACGAGATACAGTCCCTGACTGAGGAGGCACACACTATCAGGTAAAAGAGAGACAAACTGAGTATTGCAATGCATTGTGGTAAGTTCCAACATCGGATAGAGGTGCCCTCTGAAGGCACAGAAGGGAAGCATTTAACTAGCCTTAAATCCAAGAAAGCTCCCTTGATGAGGGATGGATTGATGAGGGAATAGAGAGAAGTGAGAACAAGCAGGGAAGATGTTACAAGAAGAGGCAGCAAAACCAGTAAAGGCACTAAGGCAGGAAAGAACTAGGGAACTTGGAGCTGAAGAGAGATGTGCCCATTTTCTTATTTATCCCTCCGTCCATCCATCATCCATTCATCCAACAAATACTCAGTGTTAAATTATGTCTTAAATTCCAATTGTTGGGCTAAGTGGTATGGATTCAAAGGTTATAAAGATTTGACCCCCATTACTCTAGAGAAACCGGAGTCCAGTGGTTCAGGAGAGACCTAAATAAATGCAGGATCTCCTACCTATTTCTTGAATCTGTTCAATTCTCACCTTCTTTACCACCAGGCTAAGTTATTAATCACCTCTTGCCTGAACTACTGCAATAGCCACATCATTGCTCTCCTTGCTTTCACCCTCTCCCATTTATCCTTCACACTGAGGACAGCGTACTTTTTGAAATGCAAATCTAATTAGGCCATTGCCTCTGTTTAGAACACTTCAGTGGTTTCTCACTTCTCTGAGACTAAAGGCAAAATGTCTTAGCATGCTCCTGCCTGGTCTGGATGCTTCTACCAGCCTCTTCAGCCTCAATTTATTTGACTCTGTCCTTCTCACTCACTCCTTCAGCGACACAGGCCTTCATGTCTTTGTTCTATTTCCTGTCCTTCTACCACAGGGCCTTTCCACATGCTGTCCCCTGTGCATGGAATGCTCTTGGAGAAATTTAACATTCTCAACCTTATTTGTTTCACTCTTATTTGTTCTTCCAGAAAGAAGCCTTTACCGACCTCTTAGACCTCCTTATACTCCCTCATGATCTCTCATTTGCACTATTTATCAGCCTTATAATCATATATTTATTTATGTGATGTTTGAATAATGCCTACTTCTCTCACCAGATAGTAAATGTATATTTTTCCTCACCACTGACAACTTAACTCCTAATCCAGTGATCAATAAATATTTATTGAATGAATGAATGAACGCATACAGTGTGTCAGGTTGCACTTCCCAAAACTGGCCACAATAGTATCTCCCCATCCCACATGTTTTTCTTAATGTGTGGCTTTAACGTTCCTCCTGTTGAGAGGTGGTAATTGTGTTCACTCCCCCTGAGTCCAGGAAGGCATGTGATTACAGCAGAAGTGAAGCTATGTGACTTCTGAGGCCATAAAAGGCAACAGCTGCTGCCTGGTTCTTTTGAGACTTTTAGACTTGGAACTCAGCCACCAAGCCACGAGAAAGTCCAAGATGAAGAACTGAGACCCCCCATTCCACAGCCCTGTCTGAACTCCCAGCTGACAGCCAGCACCATATTGCATCAAGGGTAGGAGCCATCTTGAAAATGGACCCTGCGGCCCCCAGTTGAGCCACCACGGCTTGTACTATGTGGAGCAGTGACGAGCCACCTCTGCAAAGCCCTGCCCCCAAATAAACGACTGCTATTGATTTAAGACAGGAAATTTTGGGGTAGTTTGTTACACATCAAGAGATAACTGGAACATATAGTAAAAGAGGTTCATACTTAAGTGACAAGATATCCAGATTAGGTTGTCAAGATCGCTAAATCAGAATGAATATTTGGTCACTCATAAAGTGTTTTTCAATCAACCATTTCAATAATGGAATAGAGCAAAGCAACCATCAAAACAGTACATCAAAGAATCACAAAGAACACAACGTTGTAATTCAACTATACTTCAATAAAAAATAAATTTTAAAAAGTCACAAAGAAATCATAGTAATATAAAGGATTTATGCCTTTTCACCCAGTCTAGATCCCAACTCTATACTTTATTTCTGTCCACTCCTTTATTCTTCTTTAGTCTTTCCTATCTTATGCTATTTAAATCTACTAAGTTGTCTTGTTCTAATTTTTGCGATACAGGGTTTAAGCCAATGATAATTTTGTGATCGGTAGAGAAACAGCTAAAAGATTATTACAAGGATAATAGAAATAACTGATCAAAGGAATTTGCAGCGACATCCCTTCTGAACAAAAGTGTCTGGAATTGTTTAGGTTCTTGATTTTACTTTTGCATGTTTGTGGCATGTGTCTTACTAGATATATGCAAGTTGAGGAACTTTGTGGATTCTCTGCAACGTGGCTGCTGATTAAGCTGATAAGGTTATCATGTTTGTGATAGGGGGCATATAACTAATTTCCCTCTGGAGTACACCTTGAAAAGCCCTGCTCCAGTCTCCCCTCAAGCGTTAAATGTCTACTGACAGGATGCAAAGAGAGCATAGTATATTGTGAATAAAGAGTGCCAGATCCTGAGTCTGGCTACCTGGGTTTGAATCCTAGCTTACCATTTATTAATTATGTCACTGTGGGCAAATCACTTATTCTTTCCAAGGCTCAGTTTCTTTAGCTGTACAACGGGTACAAAATGGTACCCATTCTGGAGGTTTGTTGGGGAGGTTAAGAGAGATAATTCACATGAAGCATTGAAGAGGTGCTTGGCCATAAAAAGTGCTCAGTAAGTCCAACTCTTGCATTGTATGTATCATGACTCATTGCTTCCAGTTTCATTCTAGATGGACAATCTCTGCATGACCCTTAGGGAAAGACGGTGTGTGTGAAACAATCTTGAAAGAAATGAGTCAGTTTACAATTTTCAAGACTACTTCTCACCGTATCAAATCATTCCCCTTCCAGAGTCAGAGATTAAGATGGTGGAGTAGAAGGACATGGAGCTCCCCTCTCCCACAAACGTACATGTGGAACGAGTCTCACAGAAAACCAACGGAAAAGTAGCGGAAGATCTCTTATACAACCAAAGCTGCAAGAAAGATCTCCACGTTACCAGCTAGGACAAAAAAAACCATTCCCCTTCCCACTTCTATTGTCTTCAGGTTTGTTGCAGTTTTATTACAAGTTCACCAGGTGAAGAACAACCCTGCTCAGTGTGATGAAACTATTGAATATATACAAAACAGAAACAGACTCACAGACATAGAAAACAAACTTATGGTTACCGAAGGGGAAAGGGGGTGGGGAAGGATGAATTAGGAGTATGGAATTAACAGGTGCAAATCATTATATGTAACATAGATAAGCAACAAGGATTTACTGTATACCACAGGGAGCCATATTCAATATCTCGTAATAACCTATAATGGAAAACAATCTGAAAAAATGTATATATAACTGAATGACTTTGCTGTACACCTGAAACTAACACAATATTGTAAGTCAACTATACTTCAATAAAAATAAATAAAAACAGGTAATGTTAAAAAACAATGAAAATAGGGCTTCCCTGGTGGCACAGTGGTTGAGAGTCCACCTGCCAACGCAGGGGACGCGGGTTCGAGCCCTGGTCCAGGAGGATCCCACATGCTGCAGAGCAGCTAGGCCCGTGCGCCACAACTACTGAGCCTGCGCTCTAGAGCCCGTGAGCCACAAATACTTAGCCTGCGCGCCTGGAGCCTGTGCTCCACAACGGGAGAGGCCGCCGCAATGAGAGGCCCGCGCACCGCAACTAAGAGTAGCCCCCGCTCGCCGCAACTAGGAAAAGCCCACACGCAGCCACGAAGACACAGTGCAGCCAAAAATAAATAAATTAAATAAATAAATTTTTAAAAATGAAAATAAAAATTAAAACCATAGTGAGATACCACTGCATACCCACCAGTGAGGCTAAAATTAAAAAGACAGAATACCAAGTGTTAGTGAGAATGAAAAGCATCTGAAAGTCCCATATTATGCTGGCAAGAGTGCAATTTGGCAAAACCACTTTGTCGAAGTGAAGATACTGGTTTGCCAGTATCTGCTAAAGCTAAACACTTGCATACTCTGTGATCCAGCATTTCCACCCGTAGGTATGTCCCCTAACAGAAATGCAGGGGATTCTGTATAAATGTATATACCAAAAGACACGTACAAGAATGTTTATTGCACCACTCTGTAAAACTCCCCAAATGGAAATAACTCAAATGCCCACCAACAGTAAATGGATTTTTAAAATTTTATTTAATATTCATACAATGGAATACTCTATAACAACGAGAATAAGCAAACCACAACTGCACACAACATGGGTGAGTCTCTAAAGGTTCTGGTCACCAATTCCAACGTGTGTGGGGGGAGGGGCAGTTCCACACAACAAGAAGAAATTCTCAAACACTACAATTTAACTCAATTCTGACACTGTCTACGCTGAGATAGCATCAGATCCCACAGGTCAAGGGGTCACTCCTACAAGACTGCCTGGTATCCAACTTCAGATAACAGTTGCCAGTCCAGATTGTCATGTGTGCTTCTGACCTACCTGCTATAGACTGGAAGGGCCAAAGAACCCCTCTCTGAGTCTGATTAGTTTGCTAAAGCAGCTCACAGAATTCAGAGAAACATTTTACTTGCAAGATCACTGGCTTATTATAAAAGGCTATATAACTCAGGAATAACCAGACGGAAGAGATACACAGGGAAAGGTATGGGGAAAGGGTGCAGAGTTGCCCTGCCTTCTCCAGGAGCATTGCTCTCCCAGAAGCTCTGTGTGTTCACCAACCCAGAAACTCTATGAGCCCTGTCTTTTTGGGGTTTTATGGAGGCTTCATTCTGTAGTCCTGATTGATTAAATCATTGGTCATTGGTGACTGAGTCAACCTCCAGCCTCTCTCCTCTCCCTTGAGATTGGGGATGTGGGACTGAAAGTTCCAACTCTCTAATCACATGGTTGGTTCCCCTGGCAACCAGCCCCCATCCTTAGATTACCAAAGAACTTTCCAGAAGTCACCTCATTAACGTAACAAAAGACACCTTTTGGGCTCTTACCAGGCATTTCCAAGAGTTTTAGGAGCTGTGTGTCAGGAATGGGTTGAAGACCAAATATATATTTCTTGTTGTAAATCACAATATCACAGTCTCACAAGAATATTGTTGATGAAAGGAAACCAAAGACGGAAGCATATATTCTGTGATTCTGTTTACAGTGTTAAAAGATAGGCAGATCTAATTGACAGGGATAGGAGAATGGATACTGCTGAAAGCAGTAATGACTGGGAAGTGGCCTAAGGTAGATAATGTTCTATTTCTAAATCTGGGTACATGAGTGTGCTCACTTTGTGAAAATTCATTAGGTTGTGCACAAAATACTTTGCTTCTGTATTCATTACACTTCAATTTTTTTTTTTAATTTTTTTTAAGGCAAGCAACTTGGCTCAAGTCTATATCCCGAATCCATAGCTGTTAGCTGATGGTAAAGGTTTTATTTCGAGATCAAGACACACCCTTTGTTCTCCAAATCCTACTCTGTTATACTTTTAAAAGCTCTGCAACCAAATGACTATGACCTTAGTTGGCTGGTTATGACCTTTCTTAGCCTCCTACAGTAGAATGAGTGGATACTCTAAGCCTTACTGTAATTCTGCTTCTACTCATTAGACCTTACCAAGCTTTTTCTGCACATTTCGGACTAATTCTTGCTGTGGGATTGTCATCTCACATTATCGTTATTGGTTTGAGCTTTCTGCCAGCTGTTGCCTGATCTCCTGTTTTTTTATACTCATAGACGTGACATGCTTACACCCTCTATTTATCTCACTTACCAAACTACAGCCAAAACAGGAGTTAAACTAAGCCTTGCCTCTCAGAACTTGCCACTCTTAATTATGATTGAGACTGGGCTCAAGCAGAAGCATCAGAGAGCAGTGAGAGCTACAGAGGAAACCTGGCTGAGTGGTCTTTGAATAGCGCTCCCAAGTATTAACTGAGAAATAAATCATACTAAATCAGGAATAGAAACAGAAGTAGAAAAAATGTGGCTGAAAATTTTTTCTGTGACTTTAAAAAACTGCTTGAAATATCTATGATTACAGGCCATAGACAGTATGTCATGTATAATAATAAAAAATACTCTAGTATTTAGAGTGTTTAATGTATGCCAGGTTCTGCACTAAGTCCTTTTATACACATTATCTCATTTAAGTCTCACAACTACCCTATAAGAGGGATTATAATTATAGTTATCTCCATTTTACAGATGAGGAATTTGTAATTCAGAAGTGTTAAGTAACTCACCCCAGACTGCCCAATAAGTGAGTGGCAATGTTAGAATTTGAGCTGAGGTCTCTTTGGTCCCAAACTCTATCTTAACCACTATCCTCTACTACATATTTATTGTACAACAGATAGTGTATGCTGATTGGAGATCATGGATGAAAGTCTACATAGGAGGGCTGAAATGAGAGATATTACAGTAAAGTGTCATAAGGATAGAGCAAAATTCAGAAATGGAAAGTACACATCCTGCTAATCAGGCCCGATATGGAGAGGCCACCAGTAAACCCAACCATATGCTTATTATTTTATTTTATGGGACCTGGATGCATTGTACATTCATCAAAGACGTCTCTACTCTCTTAACATTCATCAGCATGTTATTTGTTTAGAAACTCAAGGTTGTTGTATCTGTTTACTGAGAATAATTTATAAACATTATGGGTTTTACACATCGTCTGGGACCATTCTTTATTCTTTAGTGCCAGTACGAGGAAAAAGAAACAGAAGACTTGGAGGCTAGAGGTTCATGCTCCTGTATTACTGTTGCCATGACAACACCCAGGCTCTTCACTGATGAGCTGTTGCTATCATTCAAAAAAAAAAAAAAAGTTTTGTGTTTTTATTTTCTATTATTGACTTTTTTTGATGTATTTTATTTCTTATTTCTTATGACCCATAACCAGACAAACTACAAGGCGTGAATAATCATCTTAGTTGCTTTGGGATCATGTTCACTGGTTTGTGTAATTCAAATTTTTTAAAAGACATGAAAATAATTACTGTGCTTTCAATTTAAATTTATGATGTGTTATGGTTGAACTAACCATAAAATATAAAATCATAAAACAACAGGTTTGGCTGGTGCTGAAAGATTATGGTTAAATCAATAAACTGCTGCATAAATGACCAGGACTAGGTTTTCCAGGCTAGTGTGGTAGATTGTGGAGGGCAAGGTTGCCCATCTGAGCAGCAGAATGGATAAATTGGGTGTCTAATGTGGTTGAAGGGATAATGAGTCTGCCTACTTTACCCAAAAATATCTCTTCTGATACTTGTCAGACATGGTGCTTGAAATGCCACTATTAGAGCTTTGTTTCTGTGGGTCATGAAAGGTTTTCTTAGAAAAAAAAAATTTTGGGGGGGGGTGAAATACAAGATACATATTTAGAAGTGCATAAGCCATAAATAAAGTTTAACAATTACAGTAATTACTAAGTAAACACCTGAGAAACCATCACTGAAATAAGAAATAAAACCCTGACAGCACTCCCCCAAATCCTCTATTTATCTTATCCAATTAACAGCCCCTTCTCTCTTTCCCAGAGGTAACAGCATTCTTGATATTTACAGTAACAATTTCTTTTCTTTATAGTTTTATCAGCTGTGTATGCATTCCTAAACAATATAATTACATGTTGTCTATTTTAAAAGACTTTATATAAATGGAATAATAGGTATTTTTTAACGTTTTCCTTCTTTTGCTAACATTATATGTAAGATTCATTTATGTTGTAATAATTAACTATAGTTAACTCACTACCATTAGTGTATAGTATTCCATTGTACTCTACTGTTGATGGACATTTGGGCTGTATTTTCTTCATCTTTTGGGTTGATCACATGATTTTTCTACTTTAATCTTTTGTTGTGATGAATTACATTGATTGATTTTAATGTTAACCCAATCTCACATTCCTGGGTTTTTAGTTCCTGGGCAACTATTTTCATGTGTTGAGATTCGCCTCTATTTTTCCTTTTGCTTACAATCCTTGTTGAGTTTTGGAATCAAGGATATACTAAATTCACAAAAGGAGTCGGAAAATATTTCCTCTTTCTATTCTCTGGAAGAGTTTGTATCCGCTTTATTTCATCATTGAAATATTTCATTATTGAACGTTTAGCAGAATTTTCTGGTAAAGAACTTGATTTCTGCCTCCCTACCCCTGAGGCTGCTGAATCAAAGCTCAAGCTTCCTGGTATCTTTTCTAACACTGGCAAATGCCCTCAAGCAGCGTTGGGGCTCAGTGACTTTCCTTACCTCTTTGGGATCAGGCTTTCTCTCAGAATGTGTCTGACAGTTCCCTACAATTTTGTCAACTTGTCAATGTTTAAACGTAAATTAAAATTTTTTAATTCGTTTTTTGCTTCTTTTCACGTCTGCATTTTCATTTGTTTTAAAGTCCAAGGAAGGTAGGTCTAAATAAATATTTAATTCCATAAAGAGTCCTCTATAAAATACGAATGTACTTGGGAAGGTAAACTCTTTGAATACCCGATTGATTCATTTAAGTTCATTGTTTTCCTAGTATATTCCAGAGCTGAGCTAGGTAAGACTGATGGGACAAAGGCTGTGGTCCTAGTAAGGAGGACAGATCATGGAAGTGGCTTACCTCCCATGCCACACCAGCTCCAACTTCTATTGGAAGAAGTAGGAGGTATTGCTACTGCCCTGTGACTCACTTGCTTTGACTCCAAAATAACTTTAGTGCCTGAGGCTACCTGTTGACTCCACTCTGTCTCCACTTCTGCTCTGGTCACAGCTCCACCAACTAGCTCTGTTCCCATCTTTTCCACACTTTCAATCTCAGTTCATTTGTCTCTGGAAACCAAGAGGCACCAAACCTTCAAACCTCAGAAATTTCACTTCAAAAGAAGCAGGTCCTTGATGGGATTCAGGGGACACAGCTTGCAGAGTCATCACATGGTGCCCTGGGTATAGTAAACCACCCCAGAAACTACTCTGTTCTTTGAAAGAGGGCATAGGCTGTCTGGGTCAGATGAATTTCTTGGATTATTGAGGGAATAATAATCTCTCTTCCTTAGGGAAGAGGATGCCTCATTCAGTTGTCTACCTGAGCTCTGAGCTGTTCAACTGAGATCATTGAGCTTCCAGGCAGCAAGAGAGTTTGGAGGACCCCGGCAAGACATGCTAGATTGCTCTAGCTGCTGAAAATGCCCCCAAAGGTCTTTGTTTTCCAGCAATTATTTTGCAATGTCATTAATATATCTTTTGGATAAGGTTAGATGTCTCCTATGGACTTTTTAGCCAGTCACTGCAACAGCTCTGCTTCCATTTTAGCCAGTTTGCTTTGGCTTTCCAGTCTACTGCAGGATTTTCATGGAGGTGTATGTATAGTAGAGCTTTGTGTGATATATTTCTGATAACTAACAGGACAGAATGACATGAACTTGTATAAGACATAAAAATTAGGTCACAAACTAAGGTACGTGATGAATATTATTCTTCCCTCTCTTTCTTTTAATATTTCATTTTTAATTCTATCCCCCGTACTACCAAGTTGGGAGGAACTTCCACGCTAGTTCCTTTGGAGTTCTCCTTCCAGTCCCCCATCCTCCATCCCCACCTCTAAGTTGTGCCAAGACCTCAGAAGCTTTCACAATGAGCAGCACTAGTCTTGAGAAGGAGCAGGAGGGTACTCTGATCATCAGTCATTGGTTCGCAATGCTCACGTCTTCAGTCATCTCCCCTGAGTTGGCCACCGTGTCCTCCAGGTCCACAAGCTCTCTGCAGTTTCATGTCACTCATGGGTGAGGCCAGGAACCTCAAAGTTTACGGTTTTCCTAAAGCAATGGTTCTCAACTGGGGCAATTTTGTCCCCAAGGAACATTTGGCAATATCTGGAAACATTTTTGACTGTCACAACCTAGAATCGGTGGGTGCTACTTAAATCTAGTGAGTAGAGGCCAGGGATGCTGGTGAACATCCTACAATGCAAGGACAGTCCCCCGCCCCTCCCACCACCTAAGAATTATCCATCCAAAATGTTAATAGTGCTGAGGCTAAGAAAATCTGCTCTAGGCCAGCAACTTTGCCCATAAAAATTAGCTGGAGAGATTTTGAAAAATACCTATTCCTGGGCCCAGTTAGACCATTTAAATCAGAATCTTTGGAGGTAGACTTTGGTATTGGTATAAAAACTGAAAAACAAAAAATTCTCTCCAGATTTTACCTGATGTGCAGCCATGGTTGAGCACCACTGCCTTGGACAATCCATCCAGTTATTTCTCTCTGGGGTCTAGCAGTCCCTGTGTGCTATCAGGAAATAAAGCATAAAGAAGCCTATAGGCCTCTCAGCTCTCCATCATCCCAAAAGCATCATTTAATCTGAGGGAGATCCTCTCTCCCTTCTGTTTCTTTCAGCCCACTTTTCTTGCTTATACCACTTCTAATGGATTTATGCTTTTAGATTACTAGGTCCTATAAACCACTTTTGTACTTTCTACCTGCCCCTTTCTTTCCCTTAGGCAATGAAGCACATAGTCTACTGCTGAATTAATGGGAGGAAATGAGCAGGAAAATGCTGCGTGTGTGTGTTTGGGGCGGGGACCAGGGTTTGGGGGGATATGAGATAATGTTTCCAAATATTATCCAGGTGTAAACTTCACAAACATTCTATAACTTCTTAAAAACTATCACTGTCATCCCTCACTATAGCACCTGAAATCTGAATCCATAACTTCAGATTTACAATTGTTAAGGGACAATTCCAACAGGATATTCTACCATCAACTCACACTCAACATTTCCAAAGCAAGCTCATCCTCCTCTATTTTGAATGTCCCCCTTTTCTTCTCCACCCCCTCCTTCATTTCTGAATTACCTTAAAGAAAATAGCATTCCTCCATCACTCAGGGTGAAAAGGTGGAATCGCTTTTTAATAACTATCTTTCCTCCATCCCCTGATCCTATTACATTATCAAGATCTTTTAAATCTTTTTTCGAATGTATCTTATTCCTATTTCATTCTTCCAATTCCTACAGCTACCACCTTAGCTCAGGACCCTATCACTTCATGCCTCTGTTACTGTAATATTTTCCATCATACTTGGCCCAGTTGATTGCCATGCTCCATTCCTTCTGCAGCCAGGATATTGATGTCATTGAGCCCTGCTTTCATCAACTCATTGTTCTGCATAACAAATTTCAAGGGTTTCCTCACTGTGAGTTGGATCAATTGCAACTTCCTTTATGTTGCTTTCAAGTCCTCCACAAGTTGCCTCTTTCATCTACCTACCCTCTCTAAATCCATAAATCTTCTAACCCAGCCAGGCTATGACCTAACAGTCACGGATACATACCATGGCCACTTCTAGAATTGATATCTCAGATAGTCTGACATGCAGCTGGGGCTGCAATTCCTGCCCCTGCACTGGGCTGCCTGCCTCTCTGGAGACAAAATTTTCAGTCAATCCTCCACATAGAGACCAGAGGTGAGTTTTCTGGAGGTGAGAGCATTCAACAGTAACAGAAGGACTGAGCCTTCAGGAGTCCTTCTCCCCCAGCCAAGAGAATAAATAAAAAATACTGTCCCTCCCAGAGGGAATGGCCAAGATTACTCCTACTCTTAAAAACATAAAGGGGGCTTCCCTGGTGGCGCAGTGGTTGAGAATCTGCCTGCCAATGCAGCGGATACAGGTTTGAGCCCTGGTCTGGGAGGATCCCACATGCCGCGGAGCGGCTGGGCCCGTGAGCCACAGTTACTGAGCCTGCGCGTCTGGAGCCTGTGCTCCGCAACAAGAGAGGCCGCAATAGTGAGAGGCCCGCGCACCGCAATGAAGAGTGGCCCCCGCTTGCCGCGACTGGAGAAAGCCCTCGCACAGAAACGAAGACCCAACACAACCAAAAATAAATATAAAAATAAATAAAAAAGAAAACTAATTATAAAAAAAAAAAAAACATAAAGGATACAGGGGTGGTGGTTCCCATCTTATTCTCATGTCATTCAGCAGTTTGGTCCCTACAAAATCAAATATATATTGTGGAGGATGAAGGTAGATTACTGCAAACTCAACCAAGTAGGAATTGCAGTATTAGATGTTGCATCTTTGCTGGGGCAGATTAATGCAGCCTAGGTATGTGGTATGCAGCCACTGATCTGGTAAATGCATTCTTTTTCATCCCTATCAGGAAGAAGAATCAGGAGTAGTTTGTATAAATGTGGCATAGACCACAGTACAATTTATGCCTTCATCCAGGTCTATATTAACTCTCTTTTTCTCTGTCATAGTCTGAAGGACCTAGAGCATCTGGACATTCTGTAGAATATCACATAGGTCCACTGTATCCATGTATCAATGAGATCATGTTCATCAGACTGGTTGAACAAGAAATGCTAAGTATATTGAAAGCCTGGATTAAGAACACAAACTCCAGCATGAGAGTGATGATGAAGTACAAAGTCCTGGCCCCCTTCCATCAACTGGGGACAATCTGAAGGAACATCCTAACTCCACTGCTCCTCCTGAAATGAGCTGAAGCTTCTCTTGCAGCTACATCATGGATCAATTTCCCCTCAGTCAAATCCTGCTTCCTTCACTGCTTTACAAGAGTTGTTTCATAGGGCAGTTCCCAGTAGGTCTCCTGCATACAAATATCTCACTGAGAGTCTGTTTCATGGGCAACCTGAACCTTAAATAAAGCCTGAGGTAAAGTCTTTAAATAATGAGGGGGAGTTGGTGGGTGATATCAACCAGTGAGGTAGTGGGTAGTAGATTCTGATGACTCAAAGTTCTAAGCTGGTATTTTGTGGGAGGGAGGAAAGAGGAAGAATGGTCTACCATCTACAAAAGACAATGAGAAGCTAGGACGACCTGCAATCCCACTTGCACAGGAGTGTGGGAGAGAAAACAGCCTCCATTTGAGAGGACCAAAGCAGAAGCAGAGGCCTGAGGGGATTACCACCTTTTAATGAGGGCAAGAAGGTGAAGGAAATGTTCAGAGAAGACGGAGGAGAGTTTCTTATAGTGGAACACGAGTTTCAGACTGCTGGTGGAAAGGAAAGGCATGAAGTAAAATCTAAAAGGAAGATGTGCAGAATTGCTTGGGAATTAGAGTGGGTGGGAGGAGAGGCATCCTGGGCTTCTACCAATAATTAAAGTAAACAGAGATGAACATAATGAAATTAGTCTCGGGATTATTAAAGCAGAGCGGGCAGGAGAGTCTGTGCCTGTGGATGAAGAGGACAGGTAAGGGCGTTGTTGGCAATGCAGAGTGTTGGGGTCCCATTTCCTTCCACCAGAGTTGATGTGAAGGCTGAATGGAATAGCTTATACATAGCATCAGACCCTCTGAGGCTCTCCCTTCAATCCTTGCACAGGGGAGAGGCAGTCTTTGCCTAAAGTAAAACTTTCAGCACATTTGTGAGATCAGGTGAATTATTTTTATTCTCTTTCTCACAATAGTAACTATGAGACATACACTCCCCCATCATAAAAATTTTTCCTTCCTAATAGCTGATATAGCATTAAATTAAAGATGTTTGGTTATAATAAGAAGCTTCAGAAATTGAAGCTGTCAAGCAAAAATATCTGTGTTAATCTAAGCTCCATTAAACATACACACAGAAAGAAAAAAAAAAATGGTTATCTGTCAAGTAGGAAGAATAAAATCATCCAGAAATGAAAACATGTTCATGTTTATGAGAAGCTGAGGTGAAGAATAGGCAGAAAAAAATAGAGTGAATTTAAAATATAATCCTGGGGCTTTTTTCTTTGATAAGAATGTTTAAGTTTGGTATTTGGAGAAATATTTCTTCTGATAACTTCAATAACTGCTGAACAAAGCCTTTCCAATTTGTCCAAAAGATTGATTAAGTGCCTCTGGAAGAAAGACTCTAATTGTAAGGCCATTTTTGCCCTGAGTAACTTGGTGAAAAAGTCATTGATTTATTGATCCATTCACAAAACAAATATTTGTTTTGCACCTACTACATGCTAGGCACCGAACTTAGTCTTGAAGATAAAGTTATGGAGAAGATGGAGACGATCCTTCCCATCATAGAAGTGGGGCTCGTAGCCGGATACAGACAGAGGCAACAGCAGGATAGTGTGGTTAGTGCAGGTGGCGAAAGTACAGGAGTCCTCTGTGAGCGTTTAGGAGGGGCCCCACCTTAATTTCAGCAGGAGTTAGAATAGTGAGAGGACTAGAAGGGTGTTTGAGGCAAGTCAACAGCTCCTGAGAAGGCCCAAGGTAGAGGAGATCTTCGCAAAACAGACTGGAATTGTCGATGAGTGATGTGGGGAGGGGAGCAGGGGAGCAGCTAGAGCATTAAACCAGGTAAAACAATTTGGTCTTTACATTGGGGAGGGTGAGTCTTTGATCACATCGGCATTTTAGAAAGATCACTCTGCGTACTGTGTGAAAAAGAAGGATTGTCGAGAGGGCTTGAAGGGATTGGACCAGGGGGTTTTAAAGACTTTTTTCCACCTCAAACATTCCATGATTTGTTTAAGTAAATTATATAGAACTTCTGTGAGTAATCACTAGGTCGTTCAGAATTGCCACAGGTTATAATAAGGGCTAACATTTCCTATAGCCCTTCTGTAAATCAGGATCTATTTAAGCATTTTATATGAATCAATAAATTAAAAACCCACAACAACGCTATGATACATGTTCTATTATTACTATCATTGTCCCACTTTACAGAGAAGGAAACTGAGACGCAGAGAGGATCATCAGTAAGTGGCAAATCTAGATTTGTATCAGATTTCAGTGCCCAGGCTTTACCTTGGGATGCAAATATACTGACTACTCCACTTCCCATTATTCAGAAATCTCGAGTCCTACAGGAAGCATTTCCCAAGTGAAATGAGAGGGGATCTTCCTTTGTGACCAGGAGTGACAAATCTATAATCTGTACCCAAATTTGGGATGCACTCCTATGGGAAAGCAGGAATAAAACCAAGCTGATTTCCTCAACATCTGGGCTCTGAAATCAACTTTGTCTTTCATAAATAAAAAGGTTTCTAGCTTTCATAAAATCTTTTCCCCAATTCCACCACCACCAAACTTAAATTGGTTAACCAAATACCTCCTCTTTTTGAGTAATAAAATTAGAGAAAGAAAAGTGTAAGAAGCAATATAAGACTATGAACATGACCTTTATAAATAATTAGAGGTGTTGTTTTTTCTTCAGCTAAGTGTAACTATTCCTGATTTTCAACTGAATTTAAAGTGGCTTGAGTTAAATATATGAATTAAATGCACAACAGATGGGAAGTAACTTTGATATTCCAGGTTTGGTAGCTGAAAGTGTTGCAGTTCTTGTCTAAAATTACTATTAGTAACAGTTTAAGAAAACCAGTATTTTTTTTTTCCCATGAGTATAAAAAATATTCTTTTGATACAGCCACTATGGAGAACAGTATGGAGGTTCCTTTAAAAACTAAAAATAGAACCACCATATGAACCAGCAATCCCACTACTGGGCATATACCCTGAGAAAACCATAATTCAAAAAGAGCCATGTACCACAATGTTCATTGCAGCATTATTTACAATAGCCAGGACATGGAACCAACTTAAGTGTCTATCGACAGATGAATGGATAAAGAAGATGTGGCACATATATACAATGGAATATTACTCAGCCATAAATAGAAACAAGATTGAGTTATTTGTAGTGAGGTGGATGGACCTAGAGTCTGTCATACAGAGTGAAGTAAGTCAGAAAGAGAAAAACATATACCATATACTATCACATATATGTGGAATCTAAAAAAAAAAAAAAAAAAAAGGTTCTGAAGAACCTAGGGGCAGGACAGGAATAAAGACGCAGACGTAGAGAATGGACTTGAGGACACGGGGAAGGGGAAGGGTAAGCTGGGACGGAGTGAGAGAGTGGCATGGACATATATACACTACCAAATGTAAAATAGATAGCTAGCGGGGAAGCAGCCGCATAGCACAGGGAGATCAGTTCGGTGCTTTGTGACCACCTAGAGGGGTGGGATAGGGAGGGTGGGAGGGAGATGCAAGAGGGAGGAGATATGGGGATATATGTATATGTATAGCTGATTTACTTCGTTATATAGCAGAAAGTAACACACCATTGTAAAGCAATTATACTCCAATAAAGATGTTAAAAATATATATTCTTTATTTGTGGACATTTCTTCGAGGATTCTTACATGAGGGAAAGGCAGCTTTCAATTTCCACTCTGACAACCTCCCAGGCACAGGGGCTGTATTCCTTTTCCTTCAGGTGGAGATGGATTCCGAGGAAATACTCCCAGGCAGCAAGTCCCAAATGGCAGCAATCCAGATTGTCATTTTTCATCTGCTCCAGTTGGTGCAGCCTCAGATCAAGGCTAGAGGGAAGTTTATGGAGGAGGGTGTCGTTCCAGGGAGCACGGCTGTCCTCCGTGTTGAAGAGGTTGGAGATCTGCTGGAGCATCAGTTGGTAGAAAACCAGTAGTTTTTAAGCAGCCTGGTGGTTGAAGTGAACAAACTTTCCATTTTGTGATTTTCATGGAAGAAATGGTCGCTTCAAATTAGGAGTGATTAATATACTAAGATATCAATTCATAGAACCACCTATATTGTAACCTAGCAGCAATACTGGTAACATATTCAATAGCTTAAATTCTTACTTACATATGGGTTCAGTTTGGGGAACCTTACCTAATTGGAATGCTTATTTTATTAATTACTGTGGTAAAATATTATTTGAGATCTGAAGAGTCTATTTTCCCTTTGCTTCTTGGCTTTTGGTATTGTCTCCCTCTCACTCTCTATTTTCCAGTAATTTTATCCCACCATAGGAAGGAAGGTGTTAGCAGTTTACACACACAAACACACACACACACCACACCATATAGTGTTAGGATGCTTCACGTTTCTTTTCTGGTGTCCTAAAATCCTGTCCTATGTATTCTGTATTGCTATGGATCCAGTTATCTTTGCTGATTGAGTTTAGAAGTTGATTTTAATTTACCTCCTTTATTATAATCCTTAACAAATTGTTAGTGGGTGAGAGACTTCTTTAATAATTCGTCCATTTATTTGTTTAAAAACATTCAATTAAGTGTCAGCTACTATGTGTCATAAAATGTATTTGGCCTTGAGGATATAGGAAGAAACAAGACCATTCTTGCCCTTAAAGACTTCCTGGTCTCGTGAGAGGGAAGGGACAGTGCTATGGTGAAGATGAGCCTAGGATGCAAGTAGAAAAGAGAGAGAGTTGGGGTTCCACCTTCCTGTTCTCTACTAGTTTCCTACTGCTGCTATAATAAATTACTACAAACTCAGGGACTAACACAACACGAATTAATTTTCTTATAGTTCTGAAGTTCAGAAATCCAAAGTGAGTATCACTAAGCTAAAATCACATTGTTGGCAGAGCTGTATTTCTTCTGGAGGCTCCAGGGGAGGGTCTGTTTCCTTGTTTTTCTCCAGCTTCTAGAGGCTGCCCACATTCCTTGGCCTCTCATCTCCAAAGACAGCAGTCACATCACTGTGGCATCTACTTCCGGCTTCACACCTCATCCTTTGTCTCTGCCTCTCCTGCTTCTCTCTTTCATTTATAAGAACCTTTGTTTTTCCATGAGGCCCACCCCAATAATCGAGGAAAATCTTCCCATTTCAAAATCCTTAATTCAATCACATCTGCAAAGTCTCTTTTACCATATAAGGTGATATGCGCACAGGTTTCAGGGATTTGCACATCGATACTTTTGGGGAAATATTATTCTGCCTACCACAGTTTCCAAGACACCTGTGCCTTCTCAACAGCCTTTTTACCTCCTGCCACCTTGCTCCCTGGTAATAGAGCCCAATTGGTTCAGCTGGCAGGTGGGATTCCTTGATCGTAGGTAGGGAGGTCCCTGTCCAGCCCTAGGGTATGAATCACTGGTCCAAAACTGTCATATAATCTCATTCCTGTTAGTCAGTGACCCTTCTAAGGGTAGGCATGTGACCTAGTTCTGGCTAATGGGTAAAGGTACAATATCAATAATACGACAAGATACATGAAGTGTACACAGGTGCTAAGATCTTTATACAAGTTTAAAACTTTAATCCACACAATAATCCTATGAAGTAAATTGGTAAAGCCATTTTACAGATGAGAAAAGTGAGATACAGATCAGTTAGGTAACATGAACAAAGTCAAACAACTTATAAACGGCTGAGGTGGGATTTGAACCTAGTAAGTCTGGCTCCAAAATCCATGTTCTTAATTGACACTTCATTGCCTGCAAGGGAAAAGCTTCTGAGGAGAGCATCCTTCCCAAATACAAACACAAAGCTCTAGGAGGAGAAAGCCTAATACCCCATCCCTTTCTTCTTGCCTTAAAACTAGACATGATACCTGGAGGTGCAGTAGCCATTATGGAGTCACGCAGAAGCAAGAAAAGCATGAATTAACGATGGAGAAAATTACAATGATCTCAACATTTCTGTTGAGGGTCACTGAACCAATGGCAGTAATAACCTGCCTCTGGATTCCATATAAGGTGAGAAAACTAAAATCCTGTATGTTTAAGCCACTGTAATTGGACTTGCTATAAATTGCAGCCAAGCACCTTTCTAATTGATGCACTTACGTACTACTCTATCACAGCACTTTTCAAACTGCTGCAACTATTTGGACCCACATCTCCCTCCCTTATCAGACTGGGTGTTCCTTAATGGCAGGAGAAACCTAGTCCAGTAATTAGTGCCTCTCATAGATGGCTCCCAATGATTCCCACTCCTGGATTCATGCCCTTGTGCAATGTCCTTTCCTTGAATGTGGGCTACAGCTAGTGGCCAGCCTCTAATGAACAATTTATGGTAAATGTGATGAGGTGTCACTTCCGAGATCAGGTTATAGAAGACTGTAACTTCCCTCTCTTTCTTTCTCTCACTTACTTTTTTTCTGATGGAGTAGGCTGCCATACTGTGGTGTGGCATATGGAGAGGCAAGGAACTAAGGGTAAACTTAGACCAACAGCCAGCAAGAAACTGAGGCTCTTGGTCCAATAGCTCTCCAGAAACCCAATCCTGCTATCATGAGTGAGCTTGAAAGCTAATTTTTCACCAGTTGAATCTTAAAATGACTTCAGACCACCTGTCAGGAGAGTGTGTGCTCTAGAGCTTGAGCTCACACCTCTCCATTCTTTAATCTGAGAATAAAGCTTTCCTTTGCTTCTGAACCAAACTTGGTCTCCTTTTGGCACAAGCCACACCAGCCAGAAGGACCCATGTTGGAAGCCATGTGGCTGACAGGGTCTTGGTGCTCCGGCCAGGTGTCAGGCCTGAGCCTCTGAGGTGGGAGAGCCGAGTTCAGGACATTGGACCACCAGAGACCTCCCGGTCCCACGTAATATAAATCGGCGAGAGCTCTCCCAGAGATCTCTGCCGCAACACTAAAACCCAGCTCCACTCAATGATCAGCAAGCTCCACTGCTGGACACCCCATGCCAAACAACTAGCAAAACAGGAACACAATCCCACCCATTAGCAGAGAGGCTGCCTAAAATCATACTAAGTTAACAGACACCCCAAAACACACCACCGGACGCAGTCCTGCCCACCAGAAAGACAAGATCCAGCCCCAACAACCAGAACACAGGCACCAGTCCCCTCCACCAGGAAGCCTACACAAGCCACTGAACCAACCTTACCCACTGGGGGCAGACACCAAAAACAACGGGAACTACGAACCTGCAGCCTGCGAAAAGGAGACCCCAAACACAGTAAGTTAAGCAAAATGAAAAGACAGAGAAACACACAGCAGATGAAGGAGCAAGGTAAAAACCCACCAGACCAAACAAATGAAGAGGAAATAGGCAGTCTACCTGAAAAAGAATTTAGAGTAATGATAGTAAAGATGATCCAAAATCTTGGAAATAGAATGGAGAAAATACAAGAAACGTTTAACAAGGACCTAGAAAAACTAAAGAGCAAACAAACAATGATGAACACAATAAATGAAATTAAAAATACTCTAGAAGGAATCAATAGCAGAATAACTGAGGCAGAAAAACAGATAAGTGACCTGGAAGATAAAATAGTGGAAATAACTACCACAGAGCAGAATAAAGAAAAAAGAATGAAAAGAATTGAGGACAGTCACAGAGACCTCTGGGACAACATTAAATGCACCAACATTCGAATTATAGGGGTCCCAGAAGAAGAAAAGAAAAAGAAAGGGACTGAGAAAATATTTCAGGAGATTATAGTTGAAAACTTCCCTAATATGGGTGGGATAGGGAGGGTGGGAGGGAGACGCAAGAGGAAGGGCATATGGGGAAATATGGATATGCATAGCTGATTCACTTTGTTATACAGCAGAAACTAACACAACAATGTAAAGCAGTTATACTCCAATAAATATGTTAAAAAATAAAATGACTGCATCACTAGATGACACCTTAACTGAAGCCTTGTGAGAGACCCTGAATGAGTCAGAGAACCCAGCTAAGCTGTGCCCAAACTCCTGACCCACAGGAAATATTGTTTAATAAATGTTGTTGTTTAGACCACTAAATTTGGGAGTAATTTGCTATAGAGTGATAGGTAACTAATTCAGTGTCCAATAAGTATCCATTGAATACAGCAATAAACATTTGTTGAGTTGAAAAATGCAAAAAAGGTGGAAGTACGGGAAATATTAGGGAATAATTCTTCCATAGAGAAGGTGATAACTAAGCTGAGGTTCGAAGGATGAACAAGAGGGAATGGAGTACATCCAACAGGGGGATTGGCGTGTAAACGGCAGAGAGAATGTAAGGAGAGCTGAGTCAGGAAACTTACTAGTAGATCCTTACGAATGGAGGGCAGGATGTCTGTGGAAAGGAGCTGGAGATAAAGGTGAAAGTTTTAGTAAGATGAACACTCCGAGGCTTTGCAGTACGCCATGCAAAGATGTGAGCTTTGTTCTCTAGGCCATGGGGAGCCAGCGAAGGCTTTCCAGTAGGGAAGATGCTTCCGATGGTAGCTATGGAGGGAGATGGAGTTGTGGGGTAGTGGTGGGGATGAGTGGAGGGAGGCCAGCTGGAAGACTACTGCAGGAGTCCAGATACAGGGTGAAGATGCCCCAGAGTGAGACTGGAGTCGTAGTGGGGAAATGAAAGGATAATTGATTCAAGACCTTTCAGGGTAATGCGACCCCACCTAGGAGTGAGGTAGAAGATAGGATCTAAGGTGACTTGTAGGCCCCGATGGGGTACATACCCTCACTGAGACAGGGTCTGAGCTGGACCCTAAATGTAAATTAAGACATTATCAGTGCAGAGGTGGTAGATGAAGGAGGATGAACATTTAATGAGCACATACCATGTGGCAGATCTGAGATTCTCTCATTACTTATGGTTTCACATTTATTTCTTACAAGTACTTGGTGAGTTATGCATGATTAGCTCCATTTTACGGAGGACAAGGATACTGAGGGTCAGAGAGGTCAAGACCATGTAGCTAATAAGTGAAAGAATCAGTGTTCCAACCCACGTGACTGTCTCAGAGTTCCAGATTATTTCCATTTTCCATGGTGCTCTGGAAGACTGACAAAGCGACAGGACCAAGAAGAGAGTCCGGGGAAAGAATGATATTGAAGAGGTGGGTGAAGAAGAGGAGGCTGTGAAGCGGACCACAAATAGGTGGTCTGAGGTGGGGGAGAAGATTAGAAGGCGTGGTGTCATGGGGGCAGTGGTAAGAGAGAGATTCAAGATGAGGACACTGTCCCCAGGATTATTTCAGCACTGAGCTGAATGACAGGAAAGTGGTTATTAGCGGTCTTAAAAGGACAATCTCAGTAGCTTGATGCCAGGTTGCTCGTGCCTGAGGCAAGACTTAGATAAACCAGCAGGGGAAATCAATGCAAACAATTCCTTTTCTGAGGCTGGCTGTGAAGGGTAGGAGAAAGATTGAGAGCTACAGAAATAGGTAGAGGCTGCTCAGGCTTCAGGTAAGATTTTGCTTGTTTACAGGATCAGTTTAGACATCGGAGTGGATCAGATTCTGTGCTGAGAAAGACCTAGTGGTTAGGGAGAGGATTGGCAGTTACAGGAGATGGGGGTTGTTGATGGAATCAAGTTTGTCAGCTGACATGAGAAATCTCAGTCTGGAGACAGATGACAGCCTCCACCTTGGTCTCCAAATTTAGTCTCCCCTCCGTGTGACCAGGAATGAATCTTCCTCTGCTGTCTTGAAGGTGACCTTCATGGTTCCATTATTCTTTATGTCAGTTCTTGAAAACCATTTGAGATCTTTAAGAATTAATTCAAAACTCTGCTTCTGAGGGGCAGCCCCAGACTAAAAGAAGTTCTAACATGATTTCTGGTTCTACCATACATATTCTGTGTGACCCTTGTTTCTTAGTTTTCCTTCTTATCTCCTTAGATCCCTGAGATAGTGTAAAGATTCAAGAGATCACTGTGTTCCTCTTATATCTGCCTAGTACTCAGCACAGTTTTGTGCACACAGTGAGTGTGTAATAAACACATTGATTTGCATCTGCTTAATCCTCAGAAAATCAGGTGCATATAAACCTCCTGGAGGACCTCCTTTTTTCTTACACGGGAGGAAAATATCTCAGTATTTAATCCCTGCAATCCATAGGCTAGAGGTGAGGTCATAGGATAATACCTAAGCAGCCTTTGTTATATTTCTTATTAGATAAAATTGTTATAACAACATCTATATAGACTGTGATTTAGAGGTAAACCAGAAACTGCTGGTTCCCTCTCCTTCAGACCGTGGAGATGTCCTTTCTGCAGCACGTAGGGACAGAGTAATAGTGAATTCTATATGTATCAATAAGTTGTTTGCAAGCATCCATTACCAAAATGAATGAATTAAATAATAGCATTACGATGGCTAGTTGATATAGAAATTTGACCCAGCAACAAATCCATTAACATGTTTCTGCTTGTTTCTAATTTTAGAATTCTATCAGATTAAGGCAAAACTGAGTCAAATTATCATTCAGTTCCACATAAACTGAAGTCAAGAGGCTGTTCTTTTTCATTTCTATCTGGAAACTTATTCCATCCAGCGTTTAAATTAAATGCAATATAATAGGCGTATGGCTGGTATGTGCAGGACGATTAAGCTAGCTTGCGGGTGCAGAACAAACCCCCAACTAGAAGAAAGGAAAACATATTCAGTTCTCCGGCCAGGCATGTTTCAGTATCATGGTTGATATTTTTTTACTCTTTGTAAGGTTGCTTTGATATTGTGTAGTCACTCTCTTCAAATCACATCTCTACATCTAGATGAAATCCTGACCCACCTCAGTATATCCCTTAGTCTTCAGCAGCAGGGAACATGAAAATCACAGCATGAAGAGGTCAGAATGTTTCCACTGCACCCAGACTCAGGATTGAGTTGAATAACAGTAACATCCCTACTGCACTGGTTAAAAAGATACACGATGGCTTCATCACTAATATTGTATTCTGCTTGTGTCACTCAGTAGACAAGCTGGTGGTCAAGCCCTATTTTGAGCCCAAGGGTAAGAGAATCAGGAGTGAGGGACTGCCTTTTTGAAGTCTTGAATCACCTCCCCATCTTTGTCATGAATTTTCATCACTGGAGTGTTTGGAGACCATGTGCCTGAGGGGGCTGTCCATCAACAGAGACGTAAAGCAGTGTTCTTGGCTGCATGTGATCAATAAATATCCCTTGGCCCTTCTGTGAATAGCAGAGCTGGTGACCTCAGTGTCACAGAAAATTTCTAATTTGGATAATTACATTCTGCTTCTCTCTGTTGCTCCTGTAGCTTAAATAGAAAATGGAATTCTTCATTTTCATTCGTCAACTGCTGCTTAACTTACACTGCTGTGAGGTGTCACTGCGAGCTGTTAAACATCTGCTGCACCCTACTTCGGAGGTGGTTGCATTTTAATTGAATTTTACTTTAATTGACTTGAACACACTATATAGGTTATAAATCTGTTTGCAAAATCCTTTCCAATCTACTTAGAAAGATTCCCATAAATATTAAAACACAATAATTAGCTTTATGAAAGAGATTTGGGGGATACATTTTTTTAAAGACATTTTGTTAAACAAAGTCTATTACTGAGTGTTTTCCACGAATGTACAATAAAAGACACATTATTTTTTCTTTATAAAGCTAAGAGTTTTTGATTAACAAATTAGTCAATCAGTGGGTATGTTCTCAACACCTGCTTAGCACAGGGCTGGGTTCTTTCTCTCATGAAGAGGTGCTAAACAGGTCCAAGAATAAGTAGTTTCCACTAGAGGTCAGGCCTATCCCACTAAAGCAAGCACTGGGGATACCAAAATACGGGGGTGGGGATGTGAGGGGAAAACGGTATGCTCTGGCCCCCCCAAACCACCTTTCCCTCCAGTCTCCCACAAATACCCAAAACCCCAGTTTTAAAGCTCTGTGGAAGATCCCATGAAATGCGAATTTATGTCTTGAAAGGACTACAAATATTCTTACAAGTTTTTTTTTTCTTCAACATTTACTGAGAGCCCACTATGTTCCAGAAACCTTGCCTACAGTATTATGATCACCATTGGGCAGGTGAAGAAATTCTGAGAGGTGTATTAAATTGGCCAAAGTTGCATGGTTAATAAATAGCAGAAATGGGATTCAACTCCTTTGGCAAGTTGCTGTTTCCGCCTCGCCAGCTGGCCTCCCTGCTGAACTGGATGTGGCCTTTTTCCCACAGGCTGAGGGGAAGGCAGATGCGTACATAACTACAATACAGTGTCACAAGAACTGCCACAGAGAGGTGTACACTCTGGCACCCGAACTCAGAGGAGGGAATGACTAACTCTGCCTGGGAATCAGAAAATTTTTCATGGAGGAGGTAGCTTTTGTTTTTTTGGTCTCACCACGCGGCTTGCGGGATCTCAGTTCCCTGACCAGGGATAGAAGCCGGCAATGAAAGCACCAAATCCTAACCACCAGACCACCAGGGAAATCCCACGAGATAGCATTTTAGACTGGATTTTGAAGGACAGAGAGAGGGTGAGTTCCAGAGCACAGCCTGATTTTGTGAAAAGTACTTGGGCTTTAGAATCAAGGACTAGAGTTTGAATCCTGGTTCTAGCTCTTAAACATTCCATGAACTTGAGCAAGGTTTTAAAATTTTTCTAAGCATGATTTTTCTCATTTTCAAAATTGGAAAAATAACAAATTTCTAGGAGTACAGGAGGAGGAAGTAGATAGCACAATGCCTGGCACATAGTGGACATTCGGTGATGACCATTTATCTTCTCCTTTCTCAGGCAGAGAGAGTGACATGCACCAAAACTGGCTGATGTGAGAGCCAGAAATTTGGTGTGGCTCCAGTAGAAGGGTGGGGGATCTTGGTGGGAAACAAGGTTTATACAGATTCGGAAAGACCTTAAGTATTCTGTGAGGAGTTTGGATTTTATCCTATAGGAAGTCAGGAGCTATTAGCCATTTTTAAGCCAAAGGATGTCATGATCAGATTTCTGTCTCAACAGAACTCTGATTTCAGTGTGAAAATCGGACATTAGAGTGACAAGGAGGCCAGTTAGAAAGCTGTCACAATAGGACAACTGACAAGATTTGAGACCCAAAATCCAGATAGTGAAAGTAAAGATAGAGAATGACCCTCAGTAAATGAAATTGATGGAAATTTTTGATTGAAAAGAAATTAAAGCTGACTTGAAAATTTTAATTAATGGGTCCATGTAGATGGTGTTGCTACTAACCAGTTCAGGGGAGTGAAAATGTTTTGGGAGGAAGGATTATTAATCTTATTTTATATACTAGAATTTGAGGATCATGTAGGACATACCAGTAGACATTTTCAATGTAGTTAGAAGTTTGACCTGATGCTCAGGATAGAGATATTAACATGATTGTTAATGTTATGTAGGTGGAAATTGAAGTTATGAGATGAGGCAAAATCACACTGGGAGAACAGACAAAGCACTAAGAGAAGAGGTCCATGGGAGGAACCATGGGAGAGCATAAACATGTAAAGAAGGAACAGATAATGTGAAGCTGAAAAAAAATCTGAAGAACTGTGAAAGAACTTGGAGGAGACTTATACAAGACAGGAAGCCAAAATTTCTGCCACTACTAAGAAGTAAGTTCCATGAGGGCAGAGGTTTTTGCTGTTGTTGTGTTTCACTGATATCTATCCCAGCTTTGGAACAGTGCCTGGCACGTAGTAGATATTCAATAAATTCACTGAATGAATAAGTGTTAATTAACTTGTTAGGGAAGAAGGAAGTTTCAGGAAAGAGTGGTCAACAGCATCAAATGCTATAAAGAGATCAGGTAGAATGAGAACTGAAAAGATCAGCAATTAAAAAGTCATACGAGACCTTTCAGTATACAGTGTTCGTATTTCAGTGGGTTATAATCTAAATGGAAAATAGTATGGAATTCCCTCAAAAAACAAAAAATGAACTATTATATTATCTAACAACCCATCTTCTGGGTATATGCCCAAAAGGAATGAAATCAATACCTCAAAGAAATACCTACACTCCCATTTTCATTGCAGCATTATTCACAATAGCTAAGATATGAAAACAACCTAAGCATCTAGCGACAGAAGAATGGATAAAGAAATTGTGTCATATATATATATATATATATATATATATACACACACACACACACACACATACATACATACATACAATGGAATATTATTCAGCCTTTAAAAAGGAGATTCTGCCATTTACAACATGCATAAACCTGAAGGACATGATGCTAAGTGAAATAAGCCAAACACAGACAGAAAAAACCTGAATGATCTCACTTATATGTGGAATCTACAACAGTGGAATACACAGAAGAAAAGAGTACAACAGTGGTTACCAGGTGTGGGCAGTGGCGGAAGTGGGGAGATGTTGGCCAAAGGATACAAAGTTGAGGTTATGTAGGATTAATAAGTCTAGAGCTCTAATGCATAGCATGATAACTATAGTTAATAATTCTGTACTGAATACTGGAAATTTGTTACTAGAGTAGATTTCAAGTGTTCTCATTTAAAAAAAAACAAACAGTAACTATGTGAGGAAACGTTAATTAGCTTGACTGTAGTAATAATTTCACTATGTCTATGTATAACAAATCATCATGTTGTACACCTTAAGATATATAATTTTTATTTAAATTTTTAAAAAATAGACAAATTGAGAAGGAATTGATAGAGAAGAAAACATAAAATGCAGAATGCCAAGAAATTTGGAAGTGGAGAAAAGAGAGGGTAGTTGTAGAGGACAGTTTTCTAGAAAGTCATTATTAGTATGTCTACAGAGAAAGAAATGACTAGAGAGGAAGAAAATGAGCATACAGAGGAGAGTGGTGGCAGGAGACTTTGAGTCTAGGTAGAGGGCTCAGCCTTTAGAAGAAAGAGGGGCAGAAGTAGCAAGAAGGACCTTGGCTATTTCAATCTTTTGAGTTAGAAGGGAGGAACCTCAATGAAGTAGGAGGAAAGGTTTCCTAATGAACTTAGGGAGACTGAGGATTGGGTAAGGGTTAGGGAAAGAGAGTGAAGAATAGCTAAGAGGAATCACCAAAGCAGGAAAACTGAGGTGAGGTTAGCATAGATGAGTTTATCCCATTAGCTGCTGGGGCCTTTGGAAGCAGAGATCAATGCACAGAGGGGAAGTTATTTAGGACATTTTCTCAAAGGGCAGTAGATGGGACATTGACCAAAGAAAGAAACCTCAACTGAAACACCAGAAGGGCACTTGGCCCTTGGGAAGGTGGAGAGGGTGACAGGTGGGGGAGTTCCAAGAGGAAATGGTACAGATGTTCTTAGAATGAGAGAATCTTGTGTTATATAGGAACTTAGAGGCCATCAAGTCAAAACTGTCATTCAGAGATGCATGGTAACACTTATTATGAGCTTGGTACTGCATAAAGCATTTATATGTATAACCTAATAATAGTTCTTAAATGAATGTGTTTTTCTCTTTTGCCTTCCTGGGTACTTAACCTTCACTCCATTGAGCCTGGATATCCAAATGTGGGTGAAAGAGTATGTTTGAGAAATTAGAAACTTCAAAGAAAGAATGCAGAGTAAGAACATGATAACACTGTGAGATTCAGCTTCTGACATGCAAAATAGGATTAGGCAGCAAGACTATACCTTTGCTAACCAGATTTTTGTCTTGAAAGAGGATTTCCCGAATCCCCTCATCCTCTATATTGGCAAATTTTCTACTGAGCTTGGAGGACAAAGCTCATAATGTTATACCATCTTGTAAGTGATATACTGCGTCTTTCAGTAGGCTTCAAGGTAAGGTGGAGGTTGTGGCAGAGATGCTAGTCTTCTCAAAGAGTGGAAGAGGAGAGGAGATAGTGTCAATCAGACATCCCAATTGGGTCCTGACCTAGTACAAAGAGACCAGACTATGAATTATGCATTGTGGAAATAAAACTTTCATTTAAAAAAGTATTATTATGAGTGAAGTACTGTGATACTTTCTGTTCAGTTCTACTTTATTCTATACAATTTTATTTTTAAAAAATCTTGGACACAATCTACTAAATTGATTTTATAACCTACAAATGAATTTTGATCAATAGTTTAAAGAACTTTTTTTAAGATTTGTAATGAGGACTTATATATTCTTTATTTTCAATATGATAGAGAAGTTTTACTATGTTCCAACATCGTTGGAAAACATATTGGAATGTCAAAGAGGTTGATGAAGAAGACAAGGAAAAAGAAGTGAACTTAGAAATTAATGGAAAACAATGTCTCTGGAAAAAGACTCCAAGAGCCCTCTGTACCCTAAATCAGAAGTCTTGATGTTAAGAAAAGTTAATAATATGGAACTGGAGCTGGAAGATTTTGAAGGACAAGAAAGTATAGGACAAAGGGTGGGAAAAGAGAAGGCTTTGAGGGGGTACAGTTGGCTCTCACCAAGGTGGTTTCCAGGAAATCCCTGAAGGAAGTCTCCCACCTAAGCCTCCTTTTACACAATTTGCTAGAGAGAAATAAGCAGGAACCATTCCTGAGAACAGTAGGATGTGTAGAATTCTCTGGAGGGGTGCCAGGTGCTTATTTGAATTGCTGATGGTTGATGATGAACATCTTTATTTGAATTGCTGATGAAGTAGGATCCAATTTTGGTATATCAGTGGTTCAGATGTGTAAGGAAGTACCTCCAATCTTAGAAAAAAAGGAATCTGACATCTAAAACACTAAATATGTGTAACTAAAATTCTTATTCATCTCATTTCCTCTCCTTACTATATTCTCTTGAAGAATCTCCACTTTGCAGTCCTTGGGACACTCACCAGGTGTCAATTAGAGATTGTGAGGAGAGCGGAGTAAATGGAGAAGATTGGCCTTGGGGACAGATATCCCAAAGAGAAAGATTTTACAGGCTGAGAGGCATAGCTCAGTGGGTAGGGGTCTTTGTTTGCAGGCTAGAGGCAAAAAAAAAAAAAAAGTTAATTTAAGCAAGCAAGCAAGAAAGAAAGATAAAAGAAAAGAAAGAGTGTTGTTGGGGTGACTTGCAAATTCAAGTCAGCAAATATGCAGTGAGGACAGGGGCCAGAGCAGTCTGGGGACCTCAGTAACAAGAACCAAAGGATAATCTTTTCAAAGTGTCATCACTGGAATGGGCCAGTTCCTTGTATCAGTCTCAGTTCAAGAGTCAAAATCCCAAAGGCCACCATCACCCTGATACCAAAACCAGAGAAAGATGTCACAAAGAAAGAAAACTACAGGCCAATATCACTGATGAACATAGATGCAAAACTCCTCAACAAAATACTAGCAAACAGAATCCAACAGCACATTAAAAGGAGCATACACCATGATCAAGTGGGGTTTTTCCCAGGAATGCAAGGATTCTTCAGTATACGCAAATGAATCAATGTGATACACCATATTAAAAAATTGAAGAAGAAAAACCATCTGATCATCTCAATAGATGCAGAAAAAGCTTTTGACAAAATTTAACACCCGTTTATGATAAAAACCTGCCAGAAAGTAGGCACAGAGGGAACTTATTTCAACATAATAAAGGCCATATATGACAAACCCACAGCCAACTTCGTTCTCGATGGTGAAAAACAGAAACCATTTCCACTAGGATCAGGAACAAGACAAGGTTGTGCACTCTCACCACTATTATTCAACATTGTTTTGGAAGTTTTAGCCACAGCAATCAGAGAAGAAAAAGAAATAAAAGGAATCCAAATCGGAAAAGAAGAAGTAAAGCTGTCACTGTTTGCAGATGACATGATACCATACATAGAGAATCCTAAAGATGCTACCAGAAAACTACTAGAGCTAATCAATGAATTTGGTAAAGTAGCAGGATACAAAATTAATGCACAGAAATCTCTTGCATTCCTATACACTAATGATGAAAAATCTGAAAGAGAAATTAAGGAAACACTCCCATTTACCACTGCAACAAAAAGAATAAAATACCTAGGAATAAACCTACCGAAGGAGACAAAAGACCTGTATGCAGAAAACTATAGGACACTGATGAAAGAAATTAAAGATGATACAAACAGATGGAGAGATATACCATGTTCTTGGATTGCAAGAATCAACATTGTGAAAATGACTCTACTACCCAAAGCAATCTACAGATTCAATGCAATCCCTATCAAACTACCACTGGCATTTTTCACAGAACTAGAACAAAAAATTACACAATTTGTGTGGAAACACAAAAGACCCCGAATAGCCAAAGCAATCTTGAGAAAGAAAAATGGAGCTGGAGGAATCCGGCTCCCGGACTTCAGACTATACTACAAAGCTACAGTAATCAAGACAGTCTGGTACTGGCACAAAAACAGAAATATAGATCAATGGAACAGGATAGAAAGCCCAGAGATAAACCCATGCACATATGGTCATCTTACTTTTTACATAGGAGGCAAGAATATACAATGGAGAAAAGACAGCCTCTTCAATAAGTGGTGCTGGGAAAACTGGACAGCTACATGTAAAAGAATGAAATCAGAACATTCCCTAACAACATACACAAAAATAAACTCAAAATGGATTAAAGACCTAAATGTAAGGCCAGGCACTATAAAACTCTTAGAGGAAAACATAGGCAGAACACTCTATGACATAAATCACAGCAAGATCCTTCTTGACCCACCTCCTAGAGAAATGGCAATAAAAACAAAAATAAACAAATGGGACCTGATGAAACTTAAAAGCTTTTGCACAGCAAGGAAACCATAAACAAGACGAAAAGACAACCCTCAGAATGGGAGAAAATATTTGTAAATGAAGCAACTGACAAAGGATTAATCTCCAAAATTTACAAGCCGCTCATGCAGCTCAATATCAAAAAAACAAACAACCCAATCAAAAAATGGGCACAAGGTCTAAATAGACATTTCCCCAAAGAAGACATACAAATGGCCAAGAGGCACATGAAAAGATACTCAACATCAGTAATCATCAGAGAAATGCAGATCAAAACTACAGTGAGATATCATCTCACACCAGTCAGAATGGCCATCATTAAAAAATCTACAAACAATAAATGCTGGAGAGGGTGTGGAGAAGAGGGAACCCTCTTGCACTGTTGGTAGGAAAGTAAATTGATACATCCACTATGGAGAACAGTATGGAGGTTCCTTAAAAAACTAAAAATAGAAGCACCATACGACCCAGCAAGCCCACTACTGGGCATATACCCTGAGAAAACCATAATTCAAAAAGACACATGTACCACAATATTCAGTGAAGCAGTATTTACAATCGCCAGGACACGGAAGTAATCTAAGTGTCCATCGACAGATGAATGGATAAAGAAGATGTGGCACATATATACAATGGAATATTACTCAGCCGTAAAAAGAAACGAAACTGAGTTATTTGTAGTGAGTGGATGGACCTAGAGTGTGTCATACAGAGTGAAGTAAGTCAGAAAGAGAAAAACAAATACCGTGCGCTAACACATATGTATGGAATAAAAAACAAAATGGTTATGAAGAACCTAGGGGCAGGACAGGAATAAAGATGTAGACCTACTAGAGAATGGACTTGAGGACACAGGGAGGGGGAAGGGTAAGCTGGGACGAAGTGAGAGAGTGGCATGGACTTACATATGCTACCAAATGTAAAACAGCTAGTGGGAAGCAGTCGCATAGCACAGGGAGATTATCTCGGTGCTTTGTGACCACCTAGAGGGGTGGGATAGGGAGGGTGGGAGGGAGACGCAAGAGGGAGGAGATATGGGGATATATGTATATGTATAGCTGATTCACTTTGTTATAAAGCAGAAACTAACACACCATTGTAAAGCAATTATACTCCCATAAAGATGTTAAAAAAAAAAAAAAAAAGAGTCAAAATCCCAGAAGAAAACTTCTGATGACCTAATTTGGGTCACAGTCTTACCCCTTGACCAGGGGATGGCAGTATGTCTTGATTGTTATACCCATCAAGTCTATATCCAGTGAAGGTGAGAATATAATTCTACGGAGCGAAACTGGGACACAAATGACAGGATAGGGATTGGATGCTGGACCGTGGAAAATCACAGTGTCCACACCATGCAGGGTACCATGCTGAGAAAGAAGGCAGCCTCAGGAGACCTGCTGGGCCCAGAGGGAACAGAGGAGCTGACATCAGTTCTGAGAGGCCTGGGATCTGCACATGGCTCATATCCAAAGCAAATGCACTTGACTCCCTGTATTCCTTTCCAGGACTGAATTTGGAATTCAAATCAAACATTATTTGGATGGAAGAGATATGACTTTACTGGACTGTTTCAAAGAGCACATCAAAGGAGCTCTTTGTAAATAAATCATACTGCTGTGTTACATAAATCTTGAAGGACTGTAACTGCTCTTAAATATGCAACTGGGTTAAGTTACAATTAATGGCAAATGCCAGGACATTGCTAAATATATTTTTTCCTTTTCCTTTTATCCTTTCAAGAGGTGCAAATATTGATTCCATGCCTATGGGAATTATGGATCAACCTTGTCTATTCTGCTCGTCATCTGCCATGATATTCCATATTTGAACACTTACCCAATGCAAATAGGGCTTTTTCCTATGCAAATACAGGATTTTTACTGAGAACATTAGGTTGTTTTTAAATCGGAAGAGAGCACAGATTACTGAAAGATAAAATACTCCTGTGATGCCACTTTCTTAAATGAATAAACTTCACACACAACTTGAGATGTACCTCTTTAGTAAGTTTACGTAAAGTACCACACAGACACCAGCATTCAAATCTGTACATTCATGTTACTGCTGCGGCTACTGCTTCTGCTATTGCTACTTCCTGAGTGCATGAGCCCATCTGATTTGTGTGATCACAAATGGACACAAAACATCCGTTTGTGATCAGCTCTTCTTTCCCCACAGGACAGAGGAACACCCTAGGGAAGACTGCCATTTGCAGAGTTTGAATCTTGTAAAATATGTGCTCCTTGCCTCATGGTCTTCCTTTACTAAAAACTTTCAACAGCCTCTGATTGCCACTCAATTTGTGGTCCCTGCTGCTGTTTCCCAATAAGCCACAGCTTTGGTTTGAAGACAATGTAAATTCTTAAGTAAGATCAGCACTATCTGATTTTAATGCTAGGTTGGAGATGCCAAGTTACTTATCCTGAAGTTCCCATGAGGTTTAGGTCTAAAGAACCTCTACATTCCAACTCCTGGACCACTTCTGAAAAAGACAGTGCAAACGTTAACACCATAGCAACAGAAAGAGTTTGAGTAGGCCATCACCTTCTAAAATCTATGGATATTAACCCTAGTTGGGGAGGAGGAAGATACTGAGTGATCGTGGGGGAGCTGAGAAGGCCATCTGCTTTAAGTAAGTGGAATTAGATATGTCCACAAGTGATCCGTTCATTTCTATTTGATCACTAGACAATTTCCTACCTTCTGACAGAATACCAGTTTCGCTGAAACTGGACTTGTGTATTTATATAATGGATTTCATACTTTTTTCCAGTTGCAATTTCCTTGAAAATATGCCAATGTAAATGAATGAAGATAAATATATCTACGGGTGCAGCTCCTCACTACCATTCTAGGGAAGGCTATTTCTAGAAATATTTGCTCAAAATATCTAAGCAGAAAATTTTTGTGAGATCTACAGAAATTCCAGCAATGTAGGTTTTATTTCCTTTTCCAAAAATGAATAAACCAAACAAATATGAAGTTCCTAGTTATCCCTATATCATAATAGTGTAGTGTACTTCAAGTTACTAGCCTTCCCCGTACATTATATGTAATAATCATGGATCCTCACTGTGCCTATGAAAATCTATATTAATACTTTATATGGCCTTCTTTCCTTTCGTTTTACATCTGAGCAACCAACTAATTCTGCTTCCACTAACGTCAGCCTGACTGATGTACCACCTCTTTAAAATGCCGAAAGTTCAGATTTGATTTTTCCAGATGAGACACTGCATTTAACATGATGAATCAATTTGAGAGGTAGACTAATTTTTTATAAAAGAAAGATTGTTTTCATAGTTCCTGGCCTTTCTCTTTCCTGAATAAGATCGGTCTTGTATGGGGAATCACCAATGGTTTCTCATTATGTAGACTGCTACAGTAGAACCCTAATTTTTAGTTGGAAGAGTCATCTTTTGATCTTCAACATGGCTACCTGTCAGAGGGACCAATATCTTTCTGTCTCAGCCAATCTTGCTGAGAGCTATAACTTAATCATTTTATCAGAAATTACCATTGACCTCCTGTGGGACTTGTGCTTCCATCAGACATATAGAATCAACTGTAGTCAAGTGTTGCTCACTATGCTATTGAATAACTCCTAATTCCTGAGATTTGTGAAACAAATGTATAATTCAATGCAGTTATTGTGTTGTTAAGGGACTTAATTACAGTCCCCCAAATTATAAAAGAAGTATGTGTTGTTTGATTCCCTTTGGGATATTCTAGATGTTGAATGGTAACTTCAGTTTTCACTCTACCCTAGAGATCTTTTGTGATTCCTTGTGTTGGACCTCTCTGTAGATTAAGGTAACTGTCAATCTAAGAATCATATAACTGTTCAAATTAATTGCTACATGTGACCAGATTTGGGGAGGGGGGATAATGTGCTTATTTTTCTTCCCTAAACTTTTGCTTTGTAGTTTTCTTGAAATCATTGTCTTAAGGGATTGGCCTAGACTTACTGCCCATTCTGACAAAGCTCTCCTTTATCTCAGGCACCCTAAATAAATGACTTCGGGGCCAACCTTAGACATAATCTGATTCAGAAGCAGAAGAAAATAACTCCCCCACCCAAAGCAAAACCTACTTCTACTTGCTGACCTGAAATTCTTTTCACAGGAATCAAAGTGTCTCATTTCACAGCTAGAAATCAAGGGCAAACACCTGGAAGATTTAAACTTCAGAGTAGATGAGGTTCAATCTAACTGCAAATGCTGCTTATGGCGTTTGATTATGTAGGCTTGGGAAGATAAAAGATGGACCAGCAACAGTGAGGATGGGAGGTTGTTAGTGATGAGCAAGAGACAGTAAAAGAGAAACTCCAGGGGAAATGCAGCCTGGTAGTAGGTGTTCAGAAGGCTGAGAGAGAGAGGCTAGAGTAGTTTTGCCCCGCTGGGTAAGGCCCTAATGACAAGTAGATCAGGGGAAGTCAAGAAGAGGCAAAACGGAAAGATGATGGCATTTATACATGTGCATATGCTTGGCTAAGATGTTTCTGGAAAGCTGTGACAATTGAGAGGAATGACTCCTCAACCATCAATTTTGAGGCAATATTTTGGAATGTAGAAAAATCTTGAGGCTAAGGATTTATACTCCAATCCAAGTGTTTGGAATGTTTGTAACAGAGTGCGAAATAAACCCATGATATAGCTAATCAGAGTTTCCTGAAATATGTTATATTCATGTGTCTGGGATTAAAATACTGAATGAAAATCACACTTTGAATCTCACTAACATACTTGGGAGGCTCTCATATGCAAGGGACGATAGAAAAGCATAGTTTTTTATATCTTCAGAGACTCTCCAGTGACACAATGGTAAGACTTACTTCAGAGGAGAAATCCATATTTTTTAGGCTATAGAGAGTTTCCCATCACTGTAATGAACCATGATGCGGAATGTGTCAGCAAAATACCCAGAACAATGAAGCAATTTCTAACAGAGGAATTCTCTCTGGCCAGTGACCCGTCCTGACTACGCAAGGCAAGTATACAAATGGGAAAGGAAAGGGAAATTAAAATTTGTTTGAAAATTGAAATAAAAATCAAGACCAAGCGAAAAGCTTTGGATATACGATAAAAGAGTATTTAATGGAAAGTGTAGTGATCATTGGCTATAAAAATGAGTTCAGTGAGACAGTAATTTTAAACTAATCTTTTCCTTTTTGCATAAGACTTACGGTTTGGTGGAACACAGAAACATCATAGACATTTAACATATCTCAAGTTTCAATACACATTTGACGAAGACTTCCACAACAGCTTCATGGATGGGTTGTTGACAGGACAGCATGGTTGGTGAGTTATGGCGGCTTGCACAAACACAGCTGGTGCTTATGAATGACAGCGTGTGGGTCAGCCCTCTTCCAGAGCAAATCCTGAGTAAAGCACACAGCGCTACCAGTGAGGCAGCATCTTCAATAACGTGTTAGAAGCTCTTCCTTGACTACATCCTGTTCAACAATCTCAGTGACTTGGATAAATTCCCAGAAAGAAAGATTATCCAAATTTCAGAATGTAAAATTAGGAATGATGATTTATTGAACAGAAGGAAACTACACAATAGATTCCATATTACAATTTATTATTTCTAGCAGCTAGAATATTGGATTAAAAATCTGTAGAGTGAAATTTAATAGAAATAAGTGATAATTCATGTATTTTTTCATTAAAAAAAAAAGTTTGCTTTGGAAGTGTGGTTTGGAGACGGGTTGTTTTTCACGAAAACATCTCATAGAACATCATCCTATCTTAAAAAGAATAATGTCCAGATCATGAGACTATCAGTTCCTTAACTTACGGAGTATTATATTTGATTTTTTTTAGTGGCACATTTTAAGAAAGACGTTGACAAACAGTGAAGTATCCAGAGGTGACTGGAGCCTCCTGGAAACCAAACCTATTGAGGAACAATGGAAGGTAATATACTACTTAGTGTTGATAAGAGGAAACTAAGAAAGTCCATCATAAAGCTTTTGAAATATATTTTAAGAGTTTTCCTGGACAAGTGAGAGGACACATTTGTTTTATATTGTTGCTGCAACAACAACTACAACAACAGCAAAACCCCCCAGAATCGGTAAGGAGGCAGATTTCAATTCCTGAGAAAATACTTATTTAATTAACTAGGTCAGTGATACATGTTGCCTGGCAAGGCAAGGCGCTCCCTTTGCATCATGGCAGAGAGGTCCACAGAGGCAATATTTAAGACACAGGAGTAAGTAGAAGGAGAGATATAGATTATGAAGGGGAGCACACCAAGGATGGAACCCTGACATTGGGGGTCCCTGAGGAAGACAATCCACAGGAGACTGAGTAGAAGAAACTCGAGTGTTAGGAGACAGAAAACAGCATCATTTTATAGAAACCAGAGGAAGAAGCCAAGAAGAAATAAAATGATCACCAGCATTGAACAACTCAAGAGAGATCAAATAAGATAAGAACTGAAGAGGAATCTTTGGATTTAATAGGCAGATCACTGGTGATCTAAGTGATTTCAGTAACATTATGAGGACAGAAGCCAAATTGTGGAGAGTTGTGGGAAAATGAGAGATGAGGAAGAGCAGCAGATAGCCAAAGTTGTTCTTTCCAAAATGCTATCTGAAAAGTTGCAAAGGAAGGACAATGCGGCAATGGTATGGACTGAATGTTCGTGTCCCCCTACGCCCAATTCATATGTTGAAGACCAAACCCCAATGCGATGGTATTTGGAGATGAGGTGTTTGGGAGGTAATTAGGGTTAGACGAGACCAGGAGAGCAGAGCCCTCATCATGGGATTAGTGGCCTTATAAGAAGAGGTATCTCTCTCTGCCATGTGAGGACACAGAGAGAAGGCAGCCATTGCAAGCCACCAGAAAGAGGGCTCTCACCAGAACCTATCCCTACTGGCACCCTGACCTTAGACTTCCAGCCTCCAGAATTGTCAGAAAATATATTTCTGTTGCTTAAGCCACCCAGTCTATGGTATTTTGTTATGGCATCCTGAGCTGACTGATACAGGCAATAACCAAAATGAGGTTCTGGATCAAGGGAAAGACTTTTAATTTTAATTTTTTTTAGGATGGACAAGGTTGAGCATGTTTCTAGGCTTAGGGGAGGAAGCCAGTGAAAAAGGAAAGGTTGAGGATACAGAAGGTAAAATAGATAATTAATGGAACAAAACTCCTCAGAAAGCAGGAGGAAGTGGAGCCAAGAGCACGACACAGGGATTGATCTAAAATGGGAAAAACACATACTGGGTGTATAGGAAGCAGAGTTTCCAGAATCACTCCCCATAATTGGCTGTTGAAGTGTTGAATATTCTGCTTTCAGGAAGTGTTGGAGGACAATAAAATATGAAGTTGGAGAAGAGTGGATTCCACAAAATGCTTCGTTTATCAGGAGATATGTTGGTTTATTACTAGCCTTTCAGAAACTATTTCCCTCCAAATATAGGAACCTCCACTTATTTTGGGGGAAAATGGAGAAAATTTTATTTCCATTGTAGCTATATAGTAAACAGAGTGATTAAAAAAAAAAAAAAAAAAAGCAAAGCTTAAATAACTGCTTCTAGGTGAGGTTTTAAGCCAGGGACATACAAGTCTATAATAGTCAATGAAAATAAATAACAGACATATTACTGATGCTGCACAATACTCAGCCAAAAGCATTTTCTAAAGATTTCCAATGCAAATCTGAGTGTCAGAAATATTTTTCAATGGAGAGAATAATTTCTCCTCTCCTGGGGTTATTGAATGCCCAATATTTAAGATATAAACTCTTATTTCAGTATTAGGTTCTTTTAAAAACACATTTAATGTTATCTGGGCTCGATTAGTCTCTGCTGGTGACCGTTATTAACATAATTTAGCCCTGACTTTTCCTGTTCCTGAGGCACAGGGAATTCCATGCACTCCTCAAGTAACACCTGGCACCTCTAAAGTACACAGAAAATGTTTGGTAATTCAAGTTTCATTGCTTTTTAGCATTTGCCCAGGAAATAATAAATGTGATAATCAAAGCATGACTGTTTTGCAGAGCCTCATCTACATATAATATAAATAGCCTGATTAAAGGTAATCATCAAATCGTCCTGATTTGCAAATGGAGGACGTTTTAAAACACTGCCATCTACTGCACGAGCCACAAATTGCATGGGCATTTTACAAACCGAAAGTAGATACAGATGTTTGTCTGTGCCTTACCCAGCTCTATCATTTAACTGTTGAGATGATTTGAAATAATAAACAAGTTATTGGTTTTCTTAGGTGTTGTACCAGGAAATATAAGTTTATATATGCACTTCTATGACACTTTCTAGAATAGTCAGGCTTGTGGAAAGGCAGGATTGGGGAGGATTTGTAGGTTCTGACATGGGAAGCCTGGTATGTAACTAGTGTTTAGTACACCACTTCTGTTAGTGGCTCAGAGCCTCCTGTTGTGAGTCACTAAGTAATAACCATCTTGAACATGAAATCCATGCTTGATTTAAAGGGGAGACTTATAAAACCTTCAGTGAAACTAAATAGCTTTTCGTCTGGCTCTCAGAGTCCTTGAAATTCTCAGTTCAAGGGAGGTAAAATAATTACATAATAATGCATAGAGTTAATTTATCTTTTTCTGCAGATTTTTATTATAAAAATGTTGCTTTCCACAGAATAATTCACTGATTCTTTTTATATCTCATTTGAGTGTATATATTTGGTAGAGAAATTTTATGAGAGTATTATCTGTGGAGCCTCTATCACCCTAATATCATGAAAAAGTAATCTTGACTGAATTAAATAAAAAGAATATGCTTTCACTGTTAAGTCTCCATTTGTCAGGGGAAAAAACGTTCTCTAAATCTCAATCATTTTTATCTGTTTGCCTTTCACTGAAGTAGATGATCTATTCTGTGATTTTGCAGTTATTGTCTAGTAATACACATTGAGGTGACATATCTTAGGATTTCAATTGGCAAGACAAATATAAACAAGCAAGATCAATAGCCTGATGACCCTATGGATCAGAACTTTGGAATCTTAATGTTTACCCATTATCTTTCACAGGCTTCTATTTAGGTGTGTGCCATGAATACCAAGTTTACCTGCTTGCAATCTCTGAATAAAGCATACTGATCGAGAAAAAAGAATTGGGAGTAAGCATGATAAGACTGGTGCCCTCCAATTCTAACCACTAATCATTAGAACAAGCAATTTAGAAAAGTGTATAGTAGGGAATTCTGGTGCATTTAAATTCAACATTTTAAACTGGATTCAAATTACATTGCCCTTAGTCTAGTCGTTCACTTTTTGGGTTATATCTATAGAAATAATTCTTAATTTAAAATACAGATTCTCAGTATTCTGATAAAGAGTTTTATTTTTCTGGTGTGATGGTTAATTTTGTGTCAGTTTGGCTGGGCCACAGCGCCCATGTTCGTGGTTAAACGTTATTCTGGATATTTCTGTGAGAATGTTTTGGATGGGATTAACATTTTTTTAAACTTTTTATTTATGACAGTGGACTTCAAGTAAAGCAGAGTGGCCTCCATTGGATGCGATTCCTCCAATCAATTGAAATCCTGAATAAAACAAGACTGACCTCCCTGAGTAAGAAGGAATTCTGTGGCAGATAGCTTTCGAACTTGAAAGCTATCTGGCTTTTCCCGAGTCTCCGGCTTCTCAGCCCACCATGCGGATTTTGGACTTGCCATCCTCCATAATAGTATGATATCCTAATGGTTCTGATTTCTAGACAGCCCTCACTAATACACCTGGTGTTTAATTTTTTAAATCAAAGATGAATGTCATATTAGATTTTTCCTTTGCAAGCAACAGAATCTGACCCTGGCTGAGTTAGTTATGTCTTCCATGAGCCCATTGAGTAAGCCTTGGATTGACAGAGGAAGTAAGTTGTCTGACAGCCTCAGGTTGGTCATCTTGTCTACCTGCTGGTCCAGGGGCCATCACAGGGGGATTTGGTGAGCATTCACAGTAGCCACTGCTGAGCCTAGGTGTTAGTCAACCAACCAAGCAAATAATACCCATGTAATTCTCTCAAACATTAATCCAGAAGCTCTGTTAAGTGCATTCATATTGATCAATTTAGCCCAATCTAGAATTATTTATCCCCCCTACTTTTTTCTATCTCTTAGAATCTATTACTATACATATTCTCTTCCCCCTTCCGTCCATCCTTCCTTCCTTTCATTCATCAACACAAATTAGCAAACCCTGGCAATTCTTTTGATGTGTGAGTCTTTGACTCTTGGGTTTGACTTTATATTTGGGCTCACTGGGAACAGGTAAAAGGTCTGGAGACAATGGGAGATGGTACAAGTGGCAGAAGGAGAATCACCTTCCCCTTGCAAGGAAACTGAGGTGAGATAATCATAGGATCTTCACATGAGGCAGGAGGAGCCTCAGGCAGAGGAGCAGGTGGTGCTTCTCCTTGAGGATCCTCGGGGCAGTCTGGGATTCTGGAGGACTCTGAGTCACTCAAATCTTTCCATAAATTCCCGTTCTTGGGGGGTCTCATTCTTTCCCTTAATGTTCTTATAAGAGAATAGGCTTGGTCATGAATTCAACTGTTATAAAAAAACAATCCAGAGAATCACATTTTGAGTTTGATTTTTCTAGTATGTGATCCTGTAATTACTTTTTTTTTTGCAAGTCACAAGATTTATTTATTTATTTATTTTCTGCTTTGGATAGTCTTTTTTTTTTTTTTTAAATTGGGAGTATAATTGCTTCACAATGTTGTGTTAGTTTCTTCCGCACAGCGAAGTGAATCAGCTATACGTATACACACATCCCCTCCCTCTTGGACCTTTCTCCCCCCTCCATCCCACCCAACTAGGCCATCACATAGCACCGAGCTGAGCTTCCTGAGCTATATAGCAGGTTCCCACTAGCTATCTATTTTACACATGGTAGTGTATTTATGTCAAACTTAATCTCCCAGTTCATCCCACCCTCCCCTTCCCCCACTGTGTCCACACGTCCATTCTCTACATCTGCCTTTCTATTCCTGCCTTGCAAATAGGTTCATGTATACCATTTTTCTAGATTACATGTATATACGTTAATATACGATATTTGTTTTTCTCTTTCTGACTTACTTCACTCTGTATGACAGACTCTAGGTCCATTCACATCTCTACGAATGACCCAATTTCATTTCTTTTTATGGCTGAGTAATATTCCATTATATATATATGCACTATATCTTCTTTATCCATTCATCTGTCTATGGACATTTAGGTTGTTTCCATGTCCTGGCTATTGTAAATAGTGCTGCAATGAACGTTGGGATACATATGTTTTCTCTGGGTGTATGCTCAGTAGTGGGATTGCTGGGTCATATGGTAGTTCTGTTTTTACTTTTTTAAGAAACCTCCATACTGTTCTCCACAGTGGCTGTATCAATTTACATTCCCAACAACAGTGCAAGAGGGTTCCCTTTTCTCCACACCCTCTCCAGCATTTATTGTTTGTAGATTTTCTGATGATGGCCATTCTGACTGGTATGAGGTTTTGATCTGCATTTCTCTGATAATTAGTGATGTTGAGCATCTTTTCATGCGCCTCTTGGCCATCTGTATGTCTTCTTTGGAGAAATGTCTATTTAGACCTTCTGCCCATTTTTTGATTGGGTTGTTTGTTTTTTTGCTATTGAGCTGCATGAGATGTTTGTATATTTTGGAGATTAATCCTTTGTCTGTTGTTTCGTTTGCAAATATTTTCTCCCATTCTGAGGGTTGTCTTTTCGTTTTGTTTACGGTTTCCTTTGCTGTGCAAAAATTTTAAGTTAATTAGGTCCCATTCGCTTATATTTGTTTTTATATTCATTACTCTAGGAGGTGGGTCATAAAAGACTTGCTGTGATTTATGCCAAAGAGCGTTTTTCCTGTGTTTTCCTCTAAGAGTTTTATGGTGCCCTGTCTTAAATTTAGGCCTTTAATCCATTTTTTTTTTTTTTTTTTAATTTATGGCTGTGTTGGGTCTTCGTTTCTATGCGAGGGCTTTCTCCAGTTGCAGCAAGCGGGGGCCACTCTTCATCGCGGTGCGCGGGCCTCTCACTATCGCGGCCTCTCTTGTTGCGGAGCACAGGCTCCAGACGCGCAGGCTCGGTAATTGTGGCTCACAGGCCTAGTTGCTCTGCGGCATGTGGGATCTTCCCAGACCAGGGCTCGAACCCGCGTCCCCTACATTGGCAGGCAGATTCTCAACCACTGTGCCACCAGGGAAGCCCCTTTAATCCATTTTGACTTTATTTTTGTGTATGGTGTTAGGGAGTGTTCTAATTTCATTCTTTTACATGTAGCTGTCTAGTTTTCCCTGCACCATTTATTGAAGAGGCTGTCTTGTCTCCATTGTATATTCTTGCCTCCTTTGTAACAGATTAGGTGACCATAGGTGTGTGGGTTTATCTCTGGGCTTTCTATCCTGTTCCATTGATCTATATTTCTGTTTTTGTGCCAGTACCAGACTGTCTTGATTACTGTAGCTTTGTATCATAGTCTGAAGTTGGGGAGCCTGATTCCTCCAGCTCCATTTTTCTTCCTTAAGATTGCTTTGGCTATTCAGAGTCTTTTGTGTTTCCATACAAATTGTGAAATTTTTTGTTCTAATTCTGTGAAAAATGCCATTGGTAATTTGATAGGGATTGCATTGAACCTGTAGATTGCTTTGGGTAGTATAGTCATTTTCACAATATTGATTTTTCCAATCCAGGAGCATGGTATATCTCTCCATCTGTTTATGTCATCTTTGATTTCTTTCATCAGTGTTTTATACTTTTCTGAGTACAGGCCTTTTGCCTCCTTAGGTAGGTTTATTCCTAGCTATTTTATGCTTTTTGTTGCAATGGTAAATGGGATTGTTTCCTTAATTTCTCTTTCTGATCTTTCATTGTTAGTGTATAGGAATACAACAGATTTCTGTGCATTAATTTTGTATCCTTCAACCTTACCAAATTCATTGATTAGTTCTAATAGTTTTCTGGTGGCATCTTTACAGTTTTCTATGTATAGTATCATGTCATCAGCAAACAGTGAGTTTTACTACTTCTTTTCAAACTTGTATTCCTTTTATTTCTTTTTCTTCTCTGATTGCCGTGGCTAGGACTTCCAGTACTATGTTGAATAATCTGTAATTACTTTTGATTAGAGACTTTTATGTCTTAACTATGGACATTCCATAGTTTTCTATGAGCTGGGAATTTAATAAGTTGAGGCTTTTATTCTCTTTCTTTAAGCTACCCAGTGCAATTAGAAGCAAACATCTTATCCTACAGCCCTTAAATCCCTCACAACCTTCCTATTTTTTTCTATGGTAGCAGCTACAAGGTCACTCAAAGTATTGCCTTCAACAGGCATTTTATTCCATGTGGCTGTAGGTGTTAATTGTTATTACCTAACTTAATTAGCTCTTTTGCCACTATGTGTGTGCTGTGTGATGCCAGAATCTACCTATTGTTATTAGCTGGATTTTAGGAGCTAGGTCCAATGAGTTCAGATAACCCATTCCAGATTTTCTCCATTTTTCTGAGATTCTGCTGTCTGTAGCCACTTCCATAATTGACTTCTGTAACATGAGTTTTTAGCAGTAAGGAAGAAAAACAAAAACATTAACGAAAGACCTGAAACTGTGTATACTTAACTATTTAATTAACATTTGGTGAATGGTTGAAAAGGGTAACTTGTGAATATATTTCAGAAATGAAAGGAGAAAGACAGAGGAGAACAGTGACTAAGAGGGAAAAAAAAGGAGAAAAAAGGAGGGCAGAGATGAAAGAGAGAGAAACAGGAGGGAGAGGAAAGAAGTTAAAGGACATGTTGATAGGAAAGAAAATAGAAGGCAGGTAGACTTGAGGGAAGGGAGAAGAACTGGGGGAGAAAGAAATGTAGAAAATTCAAATCAGAGTGCTGGCCTCCAGAGCCCACAATTTTAAACATTATGATCCAAGTTTACACAACTAGTAAGTGGCATTTGGATTTGGAGCCAAACCTCTTAATTCCTTGTTTTGAGAGCCTTTATTTCAACATTTTTTTTCATTTGATTTGGTGCATAGAAAACTATAAAGTCATGTACAAATGAGAATGCTAATGCATTACTTGAACCATACAGTTTACTCCATCCAGTGAACTCAAAAGAAGTAATTAACTAACTCCTTTGATTCTGTATTTTGCTTTGCCTCATGAGACCTTGATCCTACATGTCCCCCATCCCAGAAAGTAGCCTATAGGATTGTTTCTTGTTAACCAGATATTCCCACAATAGATAATCTTTGCATGTTCTATGATATCCTGTAGATGGCACCTTGGTTGATGCTTCCATTTCTTACTAAGCTTGTACTGATAGGACTATGTGATGTACAATTTAGATAGGAGGCATTTGAGTTAAGTCAAATGTAAAATGTTAAGTAAATGCATGAATTTTTCTGGTGCAAATTCTCATTTTACTTAGGCCAGCATGATTACAGTTTTATAACATGATTTCAGACTATAATGACATTACTACGCTAATTCTGAGGAAGTCAATTGGATTTTATATACTAGCTATAACAACCAGTAATATTTTATAGCTATATGATGGTTGTTATGAATATTAATTGCCACTATCAACTGTTCCTGGACTTTTACCATTTATTCTCTATTCCTTTGACTTTACAATGAAGGCTCTATAGTGAAATTATTATTATCTGTGCAAAGCAATTTTTTTAAATGTCTTTTTGAATCTTTTGGATTACTCTAATTCTATCTTCCTATTTTTAATGACCGAATATTGTAGAAGTAGATTATTTTGGAGGTGGAGGTCTGATTTTACCCTTCTATTACTCATACAATTTCACCCTTCTATTACTCATACAATTTCAGCCAGTCTTTATCCTTACACATAGATTATATTATTTTCTAGCTGTTCTACGGGAAGAAAAAAAAACTTTAGTGAATGGAAGAGTTAATACTTAGAAGAAATTAATCAGAAAAGCCTGGATAATTAGGTAAATTTCAGAATAAAATAATTATGTTAAAAGTCAATAGCTATGTATGATCTGCTTGAACAATACTAGTCAACAATACTTAGTGAGAATTCTTTACAGTATTAACTGTACATAAAAAGAATACATCCCAACTATGACTATACTCTTTTGGCAAAAAAACTTTTGTCAAAAGTATACTAAGAACTCTTAAAGAATAGAAACATGAATATGTATAACTGAATCACTTTGCTGTACACCTGAAACTAACACAACATTGTTAATCAACTCTACTCCAACATAAAATAAAAATTTTTTTTAAAAGTATACTAAGAACTCTTAAAGCTCAACAGTAAGAAAACTAACCACCCAATAAAAAATTGGGCAAAAGATGTAAACAGACACTTCACCTGAGAATGTATACATATGGCACATAAGCATATGAAAAAATGCTCAACATCATTTGTCATTAGAGAATTGCAGATTAAAACAACAAGGAAGTACCACTACACATCTATTAGCATGGGTGAAATTTTAAAAGAAAATGACAATACTAAACAACCCTAAACTGGCAAAGATGTGAAGCAACAGGAACACTCACTCATCATTGGTAGGAATGCAAAATGGCATAACAACTTTAGAAGACAGTTTGGCAGTTTCTTACAAAGCTAAACATAGTCTTGGCATATGATCCAGTAATTGTGTTCCTAGGTATTTACCCAATCATGTTGAAAACATATGTCCACACAAAAACCCACACAGGGATATTTATAGCAGCTTTATTCATAATTGCCAAAACGTAGAAGCAACTAAGAGGTCCTTCAATAGGCGATGAGTAAACAAACTGTGGTACATCCAAGCAATGGAATATTACTCAGCAATAAAAAGAAATGAGCTATCAAGCCACAGAAAGATGTGGAGGAATCTTAAAGGCATATTTCTAAGTGAAAGACGTGAGTATGAACAGATCTTATGATTCTAATTATATGATTTTCTGTAATTATATTCCAATTATATGATGTTCTGGAAAAGGTAAAAGTATAGAGACAACAAAAAAGATCAGTGGTTGCTAGAGGTTCAGGGGAGAACAGAAGGAATGAATAGATGAACCACAGGAGAATTTTAGGGTGGTGAAACTATTCTGTGTGGTACTGTAATAGGGGATACACAACGTTATGCATTTGTCACAGCCCACAGAATTCTACAATACAAAGAGTGACTTTTGATGTAGACAAATTTAAAAAAAAATCATTTAGGAGGTTGGAAGATCCCAGGAAAAATGCAGACTGTGACAAGAGAATCTAATTGTATTACAAATGCATGAAACAACCTCACTGAAGGGAGTCCAGGGAAAGGTACTGACCTCAGTAACTGTGGAAATGAATGTAAGATGAAAGGCAAAAGGAACCATGCATAAATAATGTACTCTAGTCTATAAAGTTGTTTCCCTCAGGAGTATGGGTTAACAATTCAAAGATTACTATACATGTTTACTGGAATTAGACAATTAAGTAAATGAATGGCAGATGGTAGGAGCCAGATTTCTTACTGCTGATGTACAAATTTACAGATTAGCAAGGGGAGAAAGCGAGAATGATCCTGTGGTGATGGAGTAGAGTTGGAAACATCATTAAGAACTCATGTTTAACTTCATATACTTAAGATGGCTACATATAGAAATATTTACAGATATGTGTACATACGTGGGTTAGTATGCACATATATATTTCTTTGGACTGTCAGCTGACAGAAACTTGAGGAAATGACACTCCTACAGCAACGGGCACGTCTAGCACTCAGTGTGGATTTCTAATACCATTCTCTGATAAAAGGAACAGAGACCCTTGAAGAGATAGCTTCAAGGACTGGACTTCTAGAACTGGGGCAGGAAATATTAGAAGATAAGCCTAAAGCATCTTGTAGTGCCAGAAAGGGAATTCGTAAAACAAAACAACCCGTATCAATGGGGTTATGTCAAAGGGGCAGGGGATCCAAGTCAGAGAGCTCCTAATGGCCAAAGCGGGACCAATTTGAGCAACAAAATAGTGTTGGATTATAACCCAAAGTTTAAATGAGTACTTGTGAGTCCATGCTGATATAAATCAATGAGTGAATAAATAAACTAACAAACTGGTGAGAAGGGACAAATCCGCCATGCAGGAGGAGTCCAAATAAGTTATGTAGCTTCTTCATCACAAAGGAGGGGGAGCATAGCTCCACCCCTTATGTGTGGGCTCACTTAGAGATGTTCCTCCTAAAGAGTACAATATGAAAAGTGGGGGGAAAGAGGGTAACTTTACAATGCAGAAACCTGACAAACACTACTTCAGCCAGGTGATCACAGTCAACATCACCACTCAAAAATCATACTGATTGGGCTTCCCTGGTGGCGCAGTGGTTAAGAATCTGCCTGCCAATGCAGGGGACACGGGTTCGATACCTGGCCCGGGAAGATCCCACATGCCGTGGAGCAACTAAACCCGTGCGCCACAACTACTGAGCCTGTGCTCTAGAGCCCACAAGCCACAACTACTGAAGCCTGTGTGCCTAGAGCCCGTGCTCCGCAACAAGAGAAGCCACGACAATGAGAAGCCCACGCGCCCCAACGAAGAGTAGCCCCCGCTCACCGCAACTAGAGAAAGCCCGCGCACAGCAACGAAGACCCAACGCAGCCCAAAATAAAAACAAATAAATAAATTAATTTAAAAAATCATATTGATTGCATGTACCCTTCACGTAGTATGATGAAAATGGACTTTACCTTTGTCATCTTCCTCCCCCAAACTCATAACCCCAATGTAATCATGAGAAAAACATCAGACAAGTTCCAATAGTGGGGCATCCTGCAATGCACTTGACCAGAACTCCTTAAAACTCTTTGTTTTTACAAAGAACATCTTAGAAACTGCCACAGATAAGAGGAGCCTAAGGAGGTGTGACAGCTAAATGTAATGTGGTATTCTAGATGGGATCCTGGAACAGAAAAGTGATATTAGGTAAAAATTAAGGAAACCTGAGTAAATGATAGATTTTAGTTAATACTAATGCATCAATATTAGTTCATTAAGTATAACAACTGTACCATACTAATGTAGTCACTAACAGGAGAAACTTGATAAAGAAGATATATGGGAACTCCCTGCACTAGCTGCTCAATTTTTCTGTAAATCTAAAACCATTCCATTGGGCTTCCCTGGTGGCGCAGTGGTTAGGAATCCACCTGTCAATGCAGGGGACACGAGTTTGAGCCCTGGTCCGGGAAGATCCCACGTGCCGAGGAGCAACTAAGCCTGTGTGCCACGACTACCGAGCCTGTGCTCTAGAGCCCGCGAGACACAACTACTGAGCCTGCGTGCCACAAATACTGAAGCCCGCACACCTAGAGCCCGTGGTCGGCAACAAGAGAAGCCGCCGCAGTGAGAAGCCCGTGCACTGCAACGAAGAGTAGCCCCCGGTCATCACAACTAGAGAAAGTCTGTGTGCAGCAACAAAGACCCAACACGGCCAAAATAAATAAATAAACAAAATAAATTTATAAAAAAATAAATAAATTTAAAAAAATAAAACCATTCTAAAAATTAAAGTCTATTTATAAAAAAAAAAACCATGCATGCTATTTGCCAGCACTAAACTTGGATTAATTCTAATGTTACTTTATTTTATATTCAAAGGCAACCTGCAAGAGATACACTACTAGTAAGCAAAAGAGCAGGGATTTACTATATCTTAGTTTGGCTGCAAAGCCCTAATCTTGCCACTAGATCAGCATTACTCAAAATATGTCCTGTGGAACATTAAGCCCATTAAAAACTCCTGGGAAGAAATGATTTTTTAAAATAAATTGTTTACTTGTTAAATATATTTGGGAAATTTGTTATAGAGCTCCCCTGGGACCCTTTAGAGATGCCTAATGCACATTAGCAAATAAATGATTCTGAGAAATCCTGCAATAAAGAAACCTGTTTAACTTTGTAACACAGTTTTTCCCAAACTTATTTTCTACAGAATCCACTTTTCACAAAACTTTTACTCTACTGGCCTTGCTCCACCAGGCTTTCCATCTGGGGCTATGGGAGACTGTGATGTGGTCTTCAGGTAGTATGTGTTCAAATCCAGATGAATTGACAATCTGTGGCAGATACTGCTGGTTGCCTCCCAATATCAACTCACCCCTTCTTCCTTAGTAACAAGCTCAATTTTTAGTTTGACACATTGTTAGCTAGATAAAAGACAACATTTCCCAGCCTCCCTTGCCACGTGTTCTAACCTTGTGACGAAGTTCTGGCCAAGGAGATGTAAACTGCATTATCTATGGAATTTAACCAAATATCCTTAAAAGGGACAGAGAGCTCTCTTTCCATCTCCCTTCCTTCTTCCTGCTGGCTGAAGTGTGAGAGCTGGAACTCTGACAGCTATCTTGAACCATGAAACAGCACAGCAAGGATGATATAGCAGCAAAACAGAAGAAACCAAGACCCCTGACAACTATGTAGCTGCCATATCAACCCTAACCTTCCAACCTCCAGACTTCCTTACAAGAGAAAGAAGTACAAAGATATATACTCCTATTTTGTTTAAGCCACTTTTATGATTTTTAAAAATTTATTTTATTGAAGTATAGTTGATTTACAATGTGTTCATTTCTGCTGTACAGCAAAGTGATATGTGTGTGTATATATATATATATATATATATATATATATATGTTTATCCATTCTATATATATTATATAGAATGGATAAATAACAAGATCCTACTGTATAGCACAGGGAACTATATTCATTATCCTATAATAAACCATAATGGAAAAGAATATGAAAAAGAATATATATACAATAGTTTGTATCTACTAATCCCAAACTCCCAATCCATCCCTCCCCCATATGATTTTTAAAATTTGATATGTTGCTAATTTGGTTTGGTTGTTATATGCAGCTGAAGTTACTCCTATATGATATACATTCTGATTTAAAATAAAACAGTCCAAAGAAAATAATACATAAGCAAAACGAAATTCACTGAAGTATTGATTATTTGGGGTTTGGGAGAGGAAATATTCCTTCCATGCTAATAATTGGCACCTAGTTTCAAATAGATAAAGCCCTGGAAAGTCAGTGATGACAATCTCTTTTCTATTCAAGTATTAGCACAGAAGCATCATCCTCTGAAAAAGCTTCCATTATTTCCCAGCCAGACTTAGATGTTCCTCTTCTAACTCGCATCAAATCTTGAGATACTCCTTATAAAACAATCACTATATTGTGAATTGTCAGTCTTCCAGTTACATTTTTACCACCTAAAGAAAAAAATTTAGATACTCTCTCCTGTTACCTCCCATACCACAGGCGAGGACAGTTGTTGCAGCTCAAGAAATAATTGTTGAATGAATGAATGAATGAATAAAGGAACCTGCTTAAGCCTTCCAATCAGGTAAATATGTTCCTTCCCCTAATCCTCCAATATCAGCAAGACAACAGAGTTATTTTTTCAGGTGGTTTTCCTTCTAGTTTTTGGTCTTTCCGTTTGAAGTTGTTTTTCCTCTGGAGGTTTCCCCTGGCACTCTCCACATTTTATGCAACGTAGAATGACTTGTCCTTTGTAAAGCCATGGCAAGCCCCTCTCCTTTATCTCAGGTCTGATACATAGGCCAGTTTGATCAGGATGGAGATTTGCCCTTCGTGACTGAGCACAGCTTGCCAGGTGACACAGGCCCAGGAGAAATGTGGCTCAGGGTTGGCCACATGGAAAATGGATAACTTCATACCCAGTTTTCTTGGCTTCCCGATCACAGACTCCAGAAAATTTGGTGGATTGGGGGGTGTCAGATAGGGGTGGCAAGTCCCAGAGGCCTGAAGACGCTTCAGTCAGCTCAGGTTCTCAGTTAGAACATTTTTGTGACCTTGTAGAAGGTAAAATCCTGAACATCTCTAAGACTAAGAGTCTAAGAAAACCCTTAATTTCAACTCATTATCTCTAAACGTATAGGTTTCTTTACTTTTCAGTATAAAATATGCCTAAACATTGCAAGTGAGACAGGAAGGTTCTCTCTTCTCATTTTTCACTTGAAAAGGAAAGTGACAAATCCAGCATTTTGAATCGAATGTCTTTAGGAAGGGCAGGAAGACTGTGCTTTGCTCCAGACCCCATAGTCACAGTCACTTTATGTTTCATGTTACCTGCCTATCCCTGCAGGTAGCTGCATTTGGGATCTCTAGAAATAAAAATTTATTTTCAGAACCCTCCATATTTTAAACTCTACCACTGGTCCTTGCTTCTTAGGCACCCATTTTATAAATGATACATCTAATTGGGAAAAGGGAGGATTATTTAATAAATGGTCTGAGATGGTGAGTTAGTAATTTAAACCACAATTAAGACTCTTACTTCTCAGCCATATATCAAAATAAGTTTAAGGAACATTTAGAGCCACGCATACAAATTTCAAACCATTAAAAAAAAAAAAAACTAGAACTGGGAATGGGATATTTCTGGAAGGAGGAGGAATACTAAATTTAAAACATGGATGGAAAAAATGGGATTATTTAACTACATAAAAAAAATTACTTTGGCCATTAAAAAATCCACTCTAGGGCTTCCCTGGTGGTACAGTGGTTAAGAATCTGCCTGCCAATGCAGGGGACACAGGTTCGAGCCCTGGTCCGGGAAGATCCTACATGTCGCGGAGCAACTAAGCCCGTGCGCCACAACTACTGAGCGTGCGCTCTAGAGCCCTTGAGCCACAACTACTGAAGCCCACGTGCCTAGAGCCCGTGCTCCACAACAAGAGAGGCCACCGCAACAAGAAGCATGCACACTGCACCAAAGAGTGGCCCCCGCTCGCCACAACTAGGGAAAAACCTGCACGCAGCAACGAAGACCTAACACTGCCAAAAATAATAAAATAAATAAATAAATTTATTTTTAAAAATCCACTCCATTAGACTTAAAAGATAAATAAGAAGTAGGGGTAAAATATTAACCAAACAAAACAAACGCCTAATTCTTACTATGTAAATATGGTAAAAAATTAAAAATAAAAACAAAAACTACGACTGGGTACTAATTATTAGCAAATGCTTTTTCTGCACCTACAGAAGCGTGATTACATTATGATTTTCTTTGGGTTAATCTATTAAACTGACAAATCTCTTAAAAATAAGAAAATTGATGTAGAGGTTGATAATAAAAACATTAAGACCATATTAAATGCGTGAACAAAGCATTTAAACAATTTACAAAAGAATAACTGAAGGTGGTCAACAAATGGGGAGGAAAAAAATTCTGTTATCAATAAGTGGCAATTACAAATTAAAATAACTACAAGATACCATTTTTCCTATCAGATTAAGAGAAATTATTCTTAAAAGCAGTATTTGTTGCTGGTGAGATGATGTGAAGTAGATCTTTTATACATTTCCGGCAGTGGCAAATTGTTGTAACAGTTTTGGGGTTTTTGACCCTCTTAATCTATACCCCTAATTTCCCCCTCCCCCTTCCCTCTTCCCTTTGGTTGTTTTCTATATTTGTGAGTCTGCATCTACTTTGCATATACATACATTTGTATTATTTTTTAGATTTCACATGTAAGTGATATCATACAATTTTGAAAACTAATTTGGCAACATATAGTAAATCATTAAAATATGAATATACTTTAAAATAACTTTAAATAAGATCACCTTTAAAAATAAAGTACTTTGAACACTACTTTTCACTTCTAGGACTATATACTAAGAAAATAAGCCTAAATGCAAAATTATATATAGCTGCTGCCCCCTCTCCCTGCAAAAGGACCAAGGATGTTTCCAGACCTACATGCCGGCTATGGAGGAATGGTTAAGTGAAAGACGGTGCCTTCATATCAATGGGATATTGAGCTGGTATTAAAGTTACAGTTATAAAGAGTTATAATAATGATACTAATAACCAAAATAATAATAGCTATGTGTCAAGTGTTATACAGATTATCTTTAATCTCCACAATAGCTGAAATGTAGTTATCATTAACTAGATTTTTTTTTAATTTTTAAATTTTTATTTATTTATTAATTTTGGCCGTGCCACACAGCATGTGGGATCTTAGTTCCCTGACCAGGGATCGAACCTGTGACTCTTGCAGTGGAAGCACAGAGTCTTAACCACTGGACCACCAGGGAAGGAAGTCCCTATCTCGATTTTAGAGATAATGAAACCCAGGCATGAGAATAACAAAATAACTAATATTTATTGGTGCCAATCATGTGCCAGAACTGTATTTTATCCATAAATGACAACCACATGATGTTGGTATTATGTGAGGTAATGGATGTGTTAATTAGCTTGTTTGTGGTAATCATTTCACAATGTATATGTATATCAAATCATTATGTTGTACACCTTAAATATACACAATTTTTACTTGTCAATAATACCTCAGTAAAGCTGGAAAAAATACACTAATTCTGAATAGTATATGAAATCTCTACCACATCATGTTTTACTAATGCGATGTTCTTCTGCATTCAGTAAATAAATGCTTTATGAGTTCTGAAAAAAGTAAACTAAGTAAAAATTCTAGAATAATAAGTGAAGAAACTAAGCTAATCACACAGCTAGTAATTTGCACATATGCTTAGAACAAGTGCTTTTCTCCTGTTTTTTCTTTCCATTTTTCCTTAATTTCTAAATTGTCTTTAGTGAGAATTCACTTTTATAAGGAAAAATAATGTCTTAAAAAATTCCTATGGAGAAAATAGCCAGTGCTATTCATATCCTGCCTGCCATCCCCTTGCTCAGTCACTAAGAGTTCTCAGATTCCTGTGGTGAAGACAATCAGAACTTGAGTGTTTAGTAAGGAAATTCACTCAGATTGCTTTCTTTCTAACACCTGCGCAAGATCAGATGCATTAGGAAAAAGAGACTTTTAATTATTCTGGAGCTTAGAGTACTTTGGGAACTGAGATAGACCTGGAGAAGGATTTAAATCACTGATCTCTAGGGGGGTGAGGGTACTAGAGGTGAAAGAGGAGTGCCAAAAGGAAGGAAGGGTTTCAAATATAAATTTCACTACTACCTAGCAAAAGAGAAACTAAATTTTTAAAATATTTAATATGTGCCAGGAATTGTGAAAGTCAACTCATGTATATTATTATGACACTTAATTCTCCCCAAAATCCTTGTGTTATTTTTTCCCACTTTACAGATTGAAAAACAAAAGCAAAAACAAAAGCAAAAGCAAAAACAAAGACTGGAAGCTCAGTAACGAAGAATAACTTGCCCAAGTCAGCCGTTTAGTGACATGGCCAGGATTGATTGAACCCAGGTTTGTTTTCCTCCAAACAAAGCCTGCTTGCCACAATGGTTTCTTTGGACTAGAATCTAGCCATTCCTTATAAGATTGTTTCTATGAGGAAATGTAAGTCAAAGTCTTGACTTACAAATGTAATTCTGAAACACAATCTGTTTTTTAAATGGAGGCTGCCAATGTTCATTTTGATCATCATACTGTTATTTGGAGGGGTCTTCATAACACAGAGAATTGGCCTGATGGGCTTCTTTTACCAGTGCTTGCTTTTTAGATGATCTCCCTGTAAAATATGTTGGCATTCTCCAAACAAACATATGCCTGCGTGTTAGTTAATTAACTGTCTAGCTATGAACATTGTGAAATTCAAGTTTACATATGTTTTCAAACAACATATTTTAAATAAAGTTATTTGCAGAAGAGGAAGCTCATGTATTCATCACTCATTTGACTACTATCTGTCAAGCATCTCCTCTGTGCCAAGCACTGCAGTAGGACAGGGACTGGTGCAGTGAACCAGAGTCCCCTTCCTCAAAGAGGCTATGTCTCCTGAAAACTTTTCAACAGAGTTTGAGATGCTTTTATCATGGTGCCCCTGTGGAGTAAAACTTAAAAGAATCAATGTATTTTGAAGAAAAGGCATGGAAATAGCCTTTCCACCACATAAAATATAAATAATCTCTGGATTTTCCTGCTCATTTGGTGCACTTAAAAATGTTTCTTAGATGTCAGCCATAAAAAGAAACGAAATTGAGTTATTTGTAGTGAGGTGGACGGACCTAGAGACTGTCATACAGGGTGAAGTTAAGTCAGAAAGAGAAAAACAAATACCGTATGCTAACACATATATATGGAATCTAAAAAAAAAAAAAAAAAAGGTTCTGAAGAACTTAGGCACAGGACAGGAATAAAGATGCAGACATAGAGAATGGACTTGAGGACACGGGGATGGGGAAGGATAAGCTGGGACGAAGTGAGAGAGTGGCATGGACTTATATATACACTACCAAATGTAAAATAGATAGCTAGTGGGAAGCAGCCACATAGTACAGGGAGATCAGCTGGGTGCTTTGTGACCACCTAGAGAGGTGGGATAGGGAGGGCGGGAGGGAGAAGCAAGACGGAGGAGATATGGGGATATATGTATATGTATAGCTGATTCACTTTGTTATATAGCAGAAAGTAACACACCATTGTAAAGCAATTATACTCCAATAAAGATGTTAAAAAAAAATGTTTCTTCCATGAATGCTTGTCATTCAATCAGAAATTCAACTCTTTCCTTGTGTGGAATGTATTACAAGTTGCAGCAAGGGAAACAGGTATGGGCTTAAGCAGGCTGCAATGTAATGGAGGGGACCAGACAAGCTAAGATTATCAAGAAAACTCGAGGTCACGTGTCAGCAAACAATCTGTAAATGACTGGATACTGAATTTTAATTTTAGGTTTTGCAGCCCGTATGGTCTCTGTTACAACTACTCAACTCAGCCATTGCAGGATGAAAGCAGCCATGGACAATATGTGAAAGAATGGATGTCACTGTGTTCCAGTAAAGCCTCATTTACGAGAAGAGGCAGCAGGCTGAACATGACCAACAGGCCCTGGTTCACTGACTTCTGCTTCAGGTGAGGCAATTTTGCTACACCTACCCTCTTACAGATGGCCAAAACAGGAATCCCTTTCCTTTCTCACCATAGGATGTGTGTCCTTTCCAAAATGACAAGGCCATTTTTCCAGATAAGTAGGCCATGCTTGGGGCAATGACTTTTTGAGTTAATGCATTCCTATGCCAGAACTTCCATGAAACCACACAGAAGCCCACACTGCAAAAGTAAAATATTTAATTTAAATTAAAACTACGAATGATCGGTAAAGAAAAGTGGGGAAACCATTGCAAATGAAAAACAGAATAGGCCTCGACTCACTAAGAATATGAGGGTATGAGGAACAGCCTGATGGAAGAAAGGGCATGGGTAGGCATGAATGAATGAAGCAGGAGGTTTCCATGGGAATATGAGCATGAATATTTGGAGTTGACATTTTAATTCAGTTTGAAAAACAAGCAGGGGATCTAAAGGAGAGACAGACCCATTGTAATAAGAGTTGAGGCAGGAAGAAGTTGCAGTCTGGAAGCCAAAATGCATCTAGACCAATGGTCCAGGGTATGGCACATGTAAGGTTTACTCTAGTCCCGGCTGTAGCTTATTACACTAGTGAGGGAGAGCAAGGATCTTCGTGAATTGCTGATGTGAAGCTGAAGGAAGGAGAAAGATTGCAGGCTGATAAACCATGACCTGGCCACTTGCACAGACGGGACTGTGTGACAAAACCCCAACTTGGGCACTTTGCATACAGATGACCTGGCCACTTGCACAGACCTGGCCACTTGCACAGACCTGGCCACTTGCACAGACGGGACTGTGTGACAAAACCCCAACTTGGGCACTTTGCATACAGATCAAAGACACGTATCTTACGTGGGTGGCAGAGGCATCTGACGTCATAATCCTAAATCCTAATCCAAATCCTAATCCCCACATATGCAGCAGGCCACCTCCAGCCAGGCTAGTACCTGCCTAGCCAACAAGCTCAGGTATTGCCCACCAAGAAGCAACACTCAGATGGGCTTTCCTACTATGTGACAGACCTTGTTCTGTTTTTTTGTCTTTAAAATACCTACTCCATTTCCCCTTCTCGGGACCTCATATTCTGGAGTCTAAACTATCCTGCATGTGTCCCAGTGTCCCCTTGGTGCTCAATATTTGTTGTTTTAGTATTGCTCTTTTCTCTTTAAAGGAGTGAAGCCCAATTTCTACTTGACCACTTATTTCCACACTTTTTATACTTCTAGAACTTTTTTTCATTTTTTGCATTTCCATATCCTGCTCCTCCTTAACATCTATCCTATTACAATGACCCAGTTTCCCCACCATCTGGCTCAATTAGGCCCAATAAATACTTAATGAGTGTTTACAATGCCCAGACACTATCTTAGGTTTCGGAGATATAATAATCAATAAGATATTACATTTCTCCTCGGTGAGTTCACAGTCAGATGGGATGCATTTACAGTTGATGTAGAAAGAGATTTATTTATAATTTATTAGACATTGATGTAGTCACCATTGTAATAGTAGAAGTTTCTCTTAAAGCATTGTTAATAATATCTTAGATTTGCATAAGCAAAATTACAAAGTCAAAAGCCTTTAGGGTCAGGCAGTTTATATAAATTAATGTTATACCAGCTGTTAAACCTGTTGGGGACTATCATTCATCTGAAGGCACCCAAATTAGACAACATGAAACACATTCTTCTATCAAACCAAACATGTCTCTGGGCTACGTGGCTGAGATCACTGGTTTATTGCTTTAGTTTTTATGAAGCGAACTCATATGTTTTCATTTAGCTAGCACAAGAAACTGTCAGGCAGCCTGGAGAGCGGTTACTATGCTTATTTTACAGATAAGGAAACTGAGATTACAGTCTACTCCTATCTGCCTGGGTGAAGTTGTACTTATTATTCTGGTGAGCTCATCTAAGATGTTTATCAGTATAGCAACTGGTCTCTGAGGAAGGCTCCCTGTGGAGTCTGGCCTTTTAGAAAAGCATGTGTGTAACAGTGTATAATGCTGAATATGACCTCTCGTCTAGAGCCAGAATTCTGAGCCCTGACCTCCTTAATTACTGTGCTTAAACATAGGCCAGTAAACATAGCCTCTTAAGGCCACCCATCCTTAAAGCACTGCCTGGCATTCAGAGTGGGGCTCAGTGATTAGTACTTGTCCATGAGCACCCTGGTTGATATAAGATAGTCCTTTGGCATGATAGGTGAGAGGAGCTAGACAGCAAACCTGAAATACACATGTGCCACCTGTATCCTGAAATGTTGCTCCCAAGTGCATTTTCATCGCCTATGGGAGTGGGAGCCAGACTTTCAAAAACTGAGCTGAGTGAGATGCTAATGGATCTCTTGGCCTCTAGTCTGTCCCTCTTCAAACCCAGTACACAAGAAGTAATCAAGTAACATTCTCCATGCTCAAGCACTGAGTGCTGGTTATATCATTGGCTCAAGCTGGAATGAAAACTGGACTCCATTACACTGAACATTAAATAAGAAGGGGAAAATTTACACCTGTGGGCAGATACTTTCACTCCAATGTAGTCAATTGACATCTTAATACTTTGGTTTTCCATTTTAGACACGACTTTTAAAATTATTCTTACATCCGGGGACTTCCCTGGTGGTGCAGTGGTTAGGAATCCGCCTGCCAATGCAGGGGACACGGGTTCGAGCCCTGGTCCGGGAAGATCACACATGCCGCGGAGAAACTAAGCCCATGTGCCACAACTACTGAGCCTGCGCTCTAGAGCCCGCGAACCACAACTACTGAGCCTGCATGCTGCAACTACTGAAGCCGGCGTGCCTAGAGCCCGTACTCTGCAATAGGGGAAGCCACCACAATGAGAAGCCCGTGCACTGCAATGAAGAGTAGCCCCCGCTCGCAGCAACTAGATAAAGCCCGCCTGCAGCAACAAAAAAATAAAAATAAATAAATTAATTTAAAAAGTTATTCTTACATCTGGACTAAGATATGGTGCTAGTATTTAAAAATCACATCTATTTGTGGCTGATGAATAAAGCTTTCTTAAACAAAATAAATAAAGCTTCTTTCCATTTTAGCCTAATTTTCACATAGTTCTCACATTTCACTTACAGAGATTTCATATCCTAAATATAAAATGCAAAGGAAAGGAGAGTGGAAAAAAGGAAGCGGAGAAGGAGGAAGGAAGACTATGTTACCTAGTTTTAGAGGAAACAAACTTCCTTAGACTTCTCGTATATTCTGAAAATCTGTTAAAGCATGTGATTACATAAAAATATAAATATATGTTTTTTCCTTAAGCTCCTTTCATTGGTGTGGTAAGAATAAGAGGGATATTTCTAAATTAAAAAAGCAAAACAAAAACCACATGTAACAAGATTGTGCAATCAGTTATTCTGACCACATGTCTTCATTAGAATTCAGGATGCCTGTTTGGGCACCCATAAATCTGGACCAGATGCCAGGGGGCAGCTGCATCCAACTGCTTCTCTATTTATGAAATTAAACGATGAAGATTATGTCCCTCCAACTAGCACCTTAATTCATACATATCTGTTTCCTATAATCTTTCATGGGTGAAGTTTTCTCGTTTTTCCAAATTGTGTGGCAGTTAAGATTTCAGCTTGATGCCTATAAAAGCGCTGGCTGCTTAGACAGCGAGCTGCCTCACTTCAACCATTTCATTAGATTTACACTTGAGCAAAAATGGATTCCAACTGTGTTATGAGTCTAAAGAATCTTTCCCCTCCTCTCCAAACTACTTTTTATTCCATTAACTTAAAGCAAATAGGATTTAAAAATGACTATTTAATGCACAGAAGTTTAGTAGGCTTTTCCTCTGTGCCCTCCCTTCAATTTGACTGCAGATTCCAAGAGCCATTTCTCTTTCCAGATTGCTCTGTCCAGATTTGCTTTCAAGCAGGGTCCATGCTTTAGGATGACAGAATGTCCTCTCCTGTCACGGACATTGCCAGCTTTCAGCTTCAGCACTGTTGTCTGACTGTTCCGAATTTATGAACCTTTTCCAACTGATGGCTGCCCCCATGGCTCTATCTGAGGTGTCTCTAAATGAGACATACTGTGTATTTCTCTAATTACAGAATTATCTTGACAAGGACAGTCACTGCCTGTAATTACTCACCCCAGTTTCCTCCAAATCTAAAAAAAAAAAAAATGTCAAGGCTGACAGGCTACTCTAACATTTCAAAAATAGTTATTTTCTTGGGTGTAAAATTGTCTGCTATTTTGCCTCCCCTATTCTGCCTCCTTGGTTGTACCCACGCATCCCTCCCCAAAGGTCTTCATCAATCATTTGAGAACAGATGCTACGCGTACTTCTCCCCTCTGTGGCCACTGCCCTGGAGCCCCCAGAACAATGAATTGAATATATGCATTTGAAGGCCTTGTATACAACATCTCTGCAGCTCTCCCATAACTCACTGCAATTTCCACCAAAGGGTGGGAGTGATCGGAGCATAATGAAAACTTACCAAGACATCAGTCTCCTAGACAAAGGATCTTGAGTCTGCTAGTCTCGTTAGTGTTCCTGTGAAAAACAATGAACAAACTAATGAATTATCCTGAAGCATATTAAAGAGGAAGGTAGACAAAAATCTGCAGGGGTAATGAGACTTATCTCTGTTGGTTTTTTATTAATGAGAGAAATATGCCTTTTCTATACAGAATGAAATCTTTAGGCAAGAAACAATTACTTAAGAAAGATCACTGAGGCCATTGTATTATCACTTGTCTAACAGCTCTAATTTACATTTGTGCTCTGACACAGGAAAGAACTGAAATGTGACACTTCAGGATACCAGAACTGTTTGTAATGACACAAAGCAAATTTAATCATCTTTCTTGCACTTATTTATTTTTTTAAACATCCACACTCCTCCCCTTGAGCCTTGACTTTTCAGGAAGAAGAGTCTGGTATGATGGCAGACCATACTGTGGGTGTCTGCACCCAGAAAATTTGATTGATGCATTGGTGAGTGTTACTTCTCTATAAGGCTAACTAGGAATAGTGATAGCACATCTTTATTAGTCATTATTACCATTTACATGGCACCATTCATCTCAGGCCAGTCAACAAAAATAATGTGAATCCAGATTCTTATATGTTGTGACAGATAACTTTAAATTATACTTGTTTATTTACTTATTTACACCTCTTCTGTTTACCAAAGCATTTGAACAAGCTCATATTTATGCTTTATTATATGAAAAAGACTTCACATTATGGATGTTTCCTCAAACTGTGAAAATAACTCCTGGATGTCTTTTCATACTGTGAAGTAGCTGCAAGGAGGCCCATGAATGTTGAAAGTACTTTTCTTCTTGATTTTCTTGGATTCTTGCCTGCATCTTTACCTCTTAGAGAATTTCCTCTTTGTGTATTACCCCTGGTCTCCTCGTGTAAAGGAATAAACCATTTCCTATTGAAGTGCCTTCCTATTTCATTTTCCTTACTGCTTTCTTTTCCCCAACTACATCTTCTTTGTCATATAAAACTGAGGTCTAATAAGCATGTGGTCTCTACCTGGTAAAACCCCTTGATAAGTCGCAAGACCTAGATTTATGTTCCCCCAAAGCTCCCTTTCTGCTAACAAGCTTCAGTCTGGGTTAACAGCAATGGACGACTCCCGTCTCTTCCTACGCTTCACTTCCATCTCAAGGACATAGAACAAAGCTTCAGCTTCCAATTTAGTTCCCAGTGTGCAAATAAAGCCCAGCCACAGAGAGGGAGTTATTACTATCCTGGATTTATTGCTTCCTTGCCCAGCAGACTTACACACCACACAGAGAGCCAGGGAGCCCTGGCCACATGCTACCTCTCCTCATGATTCATTGCTCCCTGTCTGCCCTCAGGAGAGACCAGGCCTTCGGGTTAATCAACCTCAAGTGTGATTACCCTGCACATCTGCTCAATGTTATACGTCCCTATGGTTGGAAATAAGTGACTTTAAGAGTCTGTTGTGGAACAGTTCTGTGCATGAGCCAGTAAGATCAAAGTATACAAGTTCCACAATCATTTTTCTAAAACCCTTGTGGCTTAATATTTTGGAATTCAGAGTGTTTCTGATTTGATAAAGAAAATATGGTGCATGGGTCATCATATACTACTTAATATCCCCTGCAAGTCTGAGACAACACCCTATTATCTAGCACATTATTATCTTACCAGCAAAACATGTGACTACTCACATGAAATAAGGCAAATGAAGACTATGAAGAGTTTTAAGTCATATCAGGCCAGATATTGTTTCCAAATGATTACCAAAAAAACCTTCAGTTTTCCAAGCTTTGTAGATTTTAGACATGTATTGTAGACAATAGCTAATATGTAATACACTGGGTACCAACTGCAGAACCTGGTTATTTATCTAAGATTGGCCAGTCACCTGCTGAGGTTGTTGCATTGTGAACACTGTGAATTGGGGATTTTGATTAGAGGTCTCCACTCATTACTGCTTTTCTCTTAAGTCTGGGAAGTGCAGGCACCCATTCCTATGTGGTCTGTTTGTTGCCTAATCAAGGTGCTGAGCCTGGCTGAGATTACACAAGGTTTCTTTGACTTTGAATGTGAAAGGATAATTTGTTGAGATATTAATTTGTGTTCTTCTCTCAGCATTTTCCCCAATCCCCCAGATCCTCTATGTTCCTTTGCCTCTGGATAGGCAACCTCCTTTTCTGACATTTGTTTCCCAAAAGGCTGAAATCCTTGAGGAGATGACATTTGGAAGAAATGGAGAGAAGTGAATGATTTTGAGGAGTGAGAGACAGAAAGAGAGAAAGTGGATTTTCTAAAGACTTGGAAGGATTTGGAGGTCAGCAGGTTCCACAGGGAGTGGGGACCTAAGGATGAATGGGAAAGGTGGCAGAACTTGGGTTGGAGGCTGACTGCATGATCACTGTTGTGGACTGAAAGTTTGTGCGCCCCTCCCAAACCCATATGTTGAAGCCCTAACCCCTGGTGTGATGGTATTTGGAGGTAGAGCCTTTGGGAGCTGATCAGGTTTAGATGAGGTCGTGAGAGTGAGGCCCCATGATGAGACTGGTGTCCTTAGAAGAAGAGAGACCAGAGCCCTCTCTCTCTCTCTCTCTTTCATGTGAGGACACAGCAAGAAGGCAGCTATCTGTAAGCCAAGAGGAGGGTCCAAATCTTCCAAGCTTGATCTTGGACTTTTCAGCCTCCAGAACTCTGAGAAATAAATTTTTGTTCTTTACCTACCTGGTCTATGGTATTTTGCTATAGCAGCCCAAGATAAGACAGTCACCACCTAGCATTCTGATTTTGATCAGAGGTCAAAGATATTCACATGCTCAAGAAGTAGAAGAGCTTTTCAAAGGTCTAGCAAGGATAATATGAATATTAATAGTAACCAGGGTGGACTGAAGATGGGAAGTGCCACTCATAATATTTTGTAAGTTCCCTGGAGTACTTCATAAGATTGGGGTGGGGTTAGGGTGTTCCAATATGATTGAGATTGAGCTTTCTGTCAACCTGGTCATGGGACTTGGGACCAAACTCATACTAAATTAGATTTTTAAAAATAAAGTAAGGTAAATATTTTGTATATCTGAGGGTGTGGATTCATATTTGCCATCATTAATTTTCCAATAACTCTCTCTCTTTCTTATTTCTTGGCTGCTTTTTTAGATATATTGCTATCTCACACCTGATACCTATGGTTTGATTTATATTTTTTATGCTTTATATTTTACATTTTTCACTTCTCCATATTTCTTCCTTACCCAACCATTTTATTCTCCTCTCTTCTTGATGAGGAAGAATCTCCTCTCAGAAAATTCTGGGATGACCCAGTAGGACAAAAATAGAGGTAGGACATGGGGTAGAGGTGAGAGCCTGAGTGTGGCTCCATATAACTCAAAACAAACGATTCAATTACATTTGTTTCTACCTGAGACCCTTGACCCATCTGTGTCCTCTTGGCTTGGGCTGGAATGTTGGAGCAAGAACTAGATGCGGGAGTGGGAAGGCTTTGAACACTTAGTAGATCTGTGTTCTTTGCTGCTGGGCTGACAGCAAATAGCAGTATAAATACGTACAAAGTGCCTTGAACAAAGTCTTCCATAACTGCGATTATACTCCATGACTGGCACCATTCAATAGTGTTATGTCTTTGAGAAAAAAACAGGTGAAGGATGAACGTCAGTAATCATATATTAAGAGTGTTTAGGATTTAGGAAGGGCTTCCCAAGATGTCGTAGTATGTCCCATATGAAGAAGCCACCAGTAGACTCTTCAGATATCATTCCATCGTTGTCTGGCTGGGAGGTGTTGTGAAAGAGGAACAACACCTGGTTGATGGCTTCCCTGATTGGACATACATCCAGCTTCATATCAGGCCTTTTCAGCATCCTGCTTCCCCAACCCCTAGATCTTCCTGCAAGCGGCCCTGAGGATTTTCCTGGTGTTGCTCCCAAGCGACTGCAGGTGGGACCAAATAGTTCAAAGTTTTCATACATGTACTATATGTTTTTAGAGTGTTTTAGAGTGATAAGCTCACAGTTCCTTAAAAGTCTTGCTTATTTTTTTATTGCTAGGAACTTATTGTTGTTTTGGCAAATAATTTTTTAAATTACATTTTATACTGTTTATTACTAGTGTGTAAAAATGTTATTGACTTTCATCCTTTGTGCTATCGATGTTGTGAAATATTCCTGAGCATTCCTTTAAGGTGAAGATCTTTGCCAGTGTCACTTTCTCTGGGACATCTTCATTTTTTTTTTCATTACAACCACTTTCCTTATTTATGTCAATGCATTCACCTTCACAAAGTTCCTCTGTTGTATGTCAAGAGTTTCTCGAATGGTGGCATTGTCAACATATCCACAGCTATTTCTTATATAACTCTATTCATAGTGATTCAAATTTCTCTTCCAACGCTATCACTTTTCATTTCTTTGCTGCACTTTCATCTTTGGTGAACAATTCCCTCTTTTGAGTATTCATTTTTGTAAAATGTCATGTCATGTGGGCTGGGGTATCACTGAGAGACAAGAAGGCAGCGCAACTACATACTTTGCTGTCTGTATTTGAACTTAGTAACAAATGCACAGTGACAAATTACAGACAGACTTTGAAAGTAGTGATGTGACTGGTCACTGATCATTATGCTCGTCTGTTCTTTATGCACTGATTTGATATATACCCTCTCCTGGGAAGAAAATGAAAACACTGATTTGAAAAGATACATGCACCCCATTGTTCATAGCATTATTATTTACAACAGCCAAGAAATGGAAGCAACCCGTGTCCACCAACAGATGAATGGATAAGAACATGTGTATACACACACACACACACACACACACACACACACACACAATGGAATATTACTCAGCCATAAAAATGAATGAAATTTTGCCATTTGCAAAAATATGGATAGACCTGGAGGATATTATGCTTAGGGAAATAAGTCAGATAAAGACAAATACTGTATGTTATCCCTTATATGTGGGAATCTAAAAAAACGAAACTAGTGAATATAACAAAAAAGAAAGAGCCTTACAGATATAGAGAACAAACTAGTGATTACTGTGGGTAGAGGGAAGGAGGGAGAGACAAGATGGGGTAGGGGATTAAGAGGTATAAACTATTATGTATACAATATATAAGCTACAAGGTTATATCTTATAGCACAGGGAATATAGCCAATATTTTATAATAACTATGAATGGAGTATAATCTATAAAAATTTTGAATCACTATGCTGTGCACCTGAAACTAATATAATATTGTAAGTTAACTACACCTCAATAAAAAATAAAATAAAAAATTGATTATGCTTGTGTGTATGTGTAATCAAAAAATTCCATGTGGAGAGCATAAATGACAGAATTAAGGAGACATTTTCACTTTATACACTTCCTAAGTTTTCAGATGTACATTTTATTTTTCCTTTTGGAAAGAAGTTTAGTTAAGACATGATTTATACAAAGCAATATATTTAAAGAACAACATATGTTAAAGTCTAAAGTTAATATGTTAACTTTACTCCCCTCTGAAAAAGGTCTTTGGAACACTTAGACTCCTGTCAACTTCCTGCCACCTTGCATGCCATTCTTGCCCCATGTTTTAGTTCTGTCTTTTTCAAATACCCTTAAATTAGACATTATTACTATTACTATTATCATCATTATGTTTTTGCAGACAATGTTTTAGATTCAGCTATGTTTACCACTTTCTTTCCTCACCATTGCTCCTTGCATTTTCAGACCTTCCTTCTGATATAATTTTCCTTCTTTTTGAAGTACAGCTTTTACGTGTAATTTAAGTATAGGTCCATTGGTGACAAACTCTCTAAGTGTCTACTTATCAAGAGAAATTTATTTTTCTCTCATTCGTGAAAGAAGGTTTTCTTGGCACACAATTTGAGGTAGATATTTTCTCTCAGCTCTCGGAAATATTCTTCCTTTCCTGGTATTCACTGTTGAGTAGCAAGTCTACTGTCAGTCTATTAGTGATTTCTTGTTAGACTTTTCTCTCCGGCTGTTTTTATGATCTTTTGTTTGTTTTTGCTTTTCCACAGTGTGGTAAAGTAGATAATGGTGAATTTTGCAGTATCACGTGGTAAGAAACAGGCTTTACTCGGGGGACACTCACAAGCCAAGGATACCAAGCAAGGACCTGAGTGTCTCAATTCTTCCTTCACCCCATAGAGATCTACATCTCTGTGGGCCATACAACCAAATTGCAGTGAAGAGACACCCCCTTCATCCCCTCTCCTTTTTTTATTGAGCAAGCATGAGAATAATCTCAGTGGGGCAAACACAGATGACTTAGTTTCCAGGAAGTGATGATGCAGGTATCAGCTATTTAGAGAGAGTTTTCTGGGAAACTCAGCTGTCCAGCACCTTGGAGGTCTTGGGGCCAATAAGAAGTTGCAGCACCTCCTTTGGGGATTGGAGGTAGCTCCTGACCCAAACTAGTTTATTGTCCAGGCAACAAAGAGACTTCTGGCGTCTCAGAAGTCTGTCTCTGATGATTCAGTTGCTGTAGCATAATTCCAGCCGCTAACCTCTGGTCTCCTACATATCTGACACAGGAAGAGAGAGCGAGCAGTTATTTGCCCCTCACTCCCACCTTGCAGCCCTTCAGTTTCGGGGTGGGATGTGTCTCTAAGTTCAATCAGTCAGGGTTTCTCATCCCCCCTGAGGAGCAACGTACAATACATTCCATGTCCTATTGTTGGAGTCCTACATTCTCAGGGAATCCAGGAGTTATTATTCTGACTCCAAGGGCGACATCTAGAGGCAGAGAAGAGTAGCTGCAGAGCTAGCTGAAGCCATTGGTATCTGAATCGTCCTTCCAGCCATCCTCTGTGGCCCTCTTTCCCCGGCAACCAGGGTTCCTGCCAGGGCAGAGTGGCCAAGGGCAGAGACTGCTCGCATAATGTCCGACCCACTCTTGCCCATTTCGGACTGCATTCTGGTTAGACTTGGCCCTCCACTGTAAAAGCCGTCAGCGGGGCAATGTGATGAACTCTCATGGTTTAGCAAAAAGTCCGCAAACTAAGTGCGGTAAGTGGAGTACTACCTGCCCCCTTACCCTCAGCATCAGCAACCCCGGGGGTCGGGGTGGGAGGGCATAGACGACCAAGCCCCACCCTCATCCTCCTCTAGTCCTAACAGTCCGAACCAGCAAGGTGATCCTCTGGCTCTGGACTGGCCCGGATTTGCAGGGCGGCCCTAGAGCTGGGTGGGTGGTTGGGTAGAGGCGTGGGTTGGTCACCCTCACCTTCTTTGACTGGGAGGCTGTGAATTTGGATGGCAAGTTCAAAGGCCCTGATCCCTAGAGGGAATCAAATTTCCCATCCCCAGGGCCTTCTACCTCATTGTCTTCTTCAAGGCTTTCTTCCTTCTTTGCTGACCTTCTAGGAGGGCTTCTTTCCCTAAAAACTGCTCTATTTTTTCTCTTTCCCATTTACCCAGCCCCAGGGCAACTTGTTTTTCTATCAGTCTTCTGGCTTTCTTCTCTACCCTACAGCTGCAGCTGCCTGCAAATACCCTGCCCAGAGCCAGAAACACACCATTCCTTGACAATCCAGCCGCTCAAATGAGGGATTTTCCTAAATTGGCATGCTGACTCCAGATGGTGCAGCCTCAGGCTCGGAGAACGTGCCTCGGCTTCCCGAATACTGTTCAAGAATAGGGAGGGCATGCCTGCTGCCTCCTATTTGGTCAGTGCAGCAATTTATCCTGCAGCAGCAGGCCCAAGGATTGGTAGATCTTCACCCTTGGAGACTCTGTCCATAGGCGCTTTTCTCTGGAGAGGATGTTCATTTCCTTCTGCCCAGAATCAGGTGGCATTACTAGCTTGTGACCACCCACCCCTTTCCAGTCTCACCTGGTTTAATTCAGAAATCCTAAGTTTAGCTAATTGGAGCAAATTACTGGAAGGCAATTTGGTAAATAATCTGTAGATATTTTGACTGTGTTACTGATCCCCAAGGGGTTGGCGACCCCTCAATGGATTCTTTGCCTGGAGTTGCAAATGCCAATCAAATGAAACCAGGTTCGGCATAGCACAGCAGTAACTTTATTCATTGATTAAGGAATGGAGAAGGGAGAGCTTGTGCTCTAAAAACACCTTCTCCTGGGACGGAAGGGAGTAAGGGAATTTTAAGGGAGGAAGATGTCGTAAGGGCTCTAGGAAAGGGGTGGACATTTCCAGGAGCAGCTGGGGCATTTGCAGTCCTACATGCTTCTTTGCACATACTTCTTAAGGCCTGGCAGAGTACAAATCCCCCCGCTGGGCAGAAATCTTAGCATAGTAATGAAGCATAGGTAACCTTTAGCCACACCTAGGTCTCCTTTCCGCAAGCACTTTCCAGTGGTCAAGTCAGAGCCGGTTCAGGGTGGTTGACCATGCCTATCTCTTAAAGCACAGCTGCAAAACATCTCTGTCAAATACCAGGTGCTTTTGTAACAGATAAATCAAGGCAAGGATCAGCTCTCAGGGGCTGGTATGGGTGACAACCTAATAATTCCAATTCTAGGATTTTAACCTAGGGAAATATGTGAACGCATGTCAAGATCTATATACAAAGGTATTCATAAAAATTTTTATAAAAGCAAAAATTGGGAATAATTTTAAGGTTCAGTTGGTGATTGGCTAAATTATGGTGCACCCATACAATTGAATTCTATGTAGCAGCTACATGTAGCTATTTAAATTTACAGTGCACATCTTCAGTTATTGAAATGAAAAAAAAACTTGGCAATATCTTGTAAGGAAAAAAGTAGTCTACAGAGCAGCATATATGATATGATCCCAGTGTGTATTTCATTTGACCTCTGGAGCATTTGGCACTGCTGATTATTCTCTTCTGTGAACCTTTCTTAGTTTCATGACACCTCTTTCCTCATTCCGAATTTTCCTTTGCTCTCTCTGGCTGCCTTCTCAATCTGTTAATCTGTTCTGTTTGCTCACTTCTGAATGTAGATATTTTTTAGATATACATGTTCCCCTTCTTTCATCTTATTCTATCCATGCTCCTTGAATGACTTCACCTAATACATGAATTTAACTGCCATTTAGATGTTAATGACGCTCAAATCTGAGTGTTTAGCTCAAGTGGCTTTCTAAACTCCAGAACCATTTAGCCAACTGGGCATGACCATCTGGATGTCTTTCAGGCTCCTCAAACTCTGCCTGCCCAGAACAGAACTCATCTTCTCTCTCCTCCCCAAACCCCTTCCCCCAGTATTTCTCACCTCAGTGATGGCCACTACCTGCATCCTGACAGTCATTGTTGTCTTTTCCCTCTCTTTAACCAAACCAACCTGTCAATTCTACCATCTGAATAGCTCTCTAATCTGTATTTCTCTTCATATCCTCTTCCTGATGTTGGATTATCTAACTTCATCGCATGATCAGGGCACTAGCAGAGTATGGGGTCCCAGGGAGCCCTCAGAAACTCCCACCTTGCCAGCCAAGACTCTTGACTATTTGTCATTTAAGAATTCTACCCTCATCTGAGAAAAAGATGAACTTGATGAATGGACACCAGAAGACAAAGATCTGCCCTGTCCTGTTCCCAAGAAACAATTGATATGTTACTGCAAGGGGAAGATATTAAAATATTAGATGCTCTTCAAAATCTTTCTCAGCCATGGGAATTTTTACATACTTGTTACTTTGTAATATTTTTAGTAAACAATAGAGGAAGCCCACCTCTCAGTGCTCCAAATTAAGAAAGGAAAGTTGTATTCAGACATTTTCACTGTCAATCAGCTCAGATATAAAAGAGAGACGCACTTAATTTGAATACACCTGCCCCAACCCAGGGAATCAGTGACCAGATCAGGTCCAGAGTTTAACTGTAAATGGGCATCATTTTATCAGCTATTTCTGTGACAGGAGAGGCATTCATTAATAAAACTATGAGACAGTTCCAAGAGAGAAATCTCACCAGTAGAGAACTGAGAAACCAGTGTGTAGATAATACATGGTTATTATTTAATGAAAATGTTAAAGAGAAATGAAAAAAGCCTTTTTAAAAGAACTCTGATTTCTGTCACAATGTTCTGAGTCTTTCAAACCAGGTAATTAATTTACATCCTGACAACTAGGCGGAAGTCTCCCTTGATATTTGACCAATAATTTCTCTAAAACACCTGGAATATTTTTTAAAAGGAAAAAAATTAGAAAAAGAATATTTGCTATATCAAAAAAAGATTATATTCAACATAAGACAATATCAGAACATAACTGAATTTCCTTGCAAATATTTTTATGGTTTAATATAGCTTTTCTTTGAAATACACAGGGGGAAACTTGAAAACATCACAACTTTTGCAAGATTTGAATCTTTATCTGACCCTGCTTCTGCCATTCCCTATTTGAATTTCACAAAAACTCTAAGCCAGTTTATTAAATCAGAGATTTAAAAGGTCTGTTTCCAATCTTGCCTGTTTAATGTTCTCATTACTGCTGCCACTGTGATCTTTCCAAGATGCAAAGATCCATGCTCAAAATCCTTCAATGGTTCCCTATAATCTTCAAGATTATGTCTAAACTCCATGTTATGGCATACATGACTTTTTATACCCAGGACACTCTTACCTCTTCAAATTTTTTTTATATGCTCCCCTAGCCTTCCTCCTCCATTTCCTTCTCTCTACCTTGTACACAACACTCTGGCTCTGCTGCAACATCTGCGGCTTTTCTAATGTTTTCATGCTCTTTCTAGCACTGGACCTTTACACGTTCTTCTAATCCACCTGGCTAACTCCTACTTATATTTCAGTATTTATATCATGTCATTTTCTCTAGGAAGCCTCCTATGATGTGCACTTTTGAGTCTATGTCCTAATCCCAGCATTTTTGTGTGAGTGGCCCAAGCCCCAATTTCCACAGACCAGATAACACCTGCACATGCAGTGGGTTTTGTTACATGAAAGGGAACCCTGAGCTTGGGGAACCTGGGATCTTTTATAATGGGTAGTAAACATGCCTGCACTTTACTCCTGAGAGAGGTATTATCTTTATTATACTGGACAGAAAGCTTGGCTGCCCCTTTGCTCCAGAGAGAGACACTATATCTTCCAAAGCTGTTTACTGGTTAAACATCCTGGAGGAGATAGTCCTGAAAAAAGGGCAGTCAGTGTCTTGCTCATAAGACATGCAGAAATTTGAGAGACCCATGGAGTGACTCCCAACAATATTTTGAAGATAGAGCCAAGATTTATGATGGATTTGTGAGGTATTAAGAAAAAAGAAAAATAAATATGACTTCAAAATTGTTGGCCTAAGCAACCAAAAAAATGTAATGCCGATTTACTGAGATGGAACAACTGTGGGAGCAGCAGGGCAAGAAGATAAATGTGGTTTTGGTCAGGCTAATTAATCAACAAAATAATTACAGTCATAATGATATTTATTGGGTATTTGCCATGTGCTTGGCACTGTGTTAAACACATCACATGCATTTAATTGATAAACACTAGCTGAGCACCTTATACATGCTAGTCATTATTCTAGGAGCTGGAGATACCACCGTACTGAACAAAGCCAGCAATATCTCTGCCTTACATTGTGGTGCTTGCATTGTAATGAAGGACAGTCAGGCTGTTGGGGAAATTCAATATGAGCGGGAATCACCTCATCCTGGAGATACAGAGATGTCAACCTTGTAAGGAAGGTTTTATTTCCCCCCACTTTACAGATGAGAGAAAAAAAGGCTTAGAAAAGTAACATGCCTAAGGTCACAGTTAACAAGTGTTGGAGCCAAGATGCTAACTCAAGTCTGTTTAACTCTAGAGCCTATGCTTCATTATTTGCCTTGTGAATAAGAATGTAATCATGAATATTCACTAGTAAAAGTGAATATAATGTCTTTTAAGAAGTGTTAAATTAGCCTGTCCAATAAATTTTCCTCAGAAATGCAGTACTGAAAGTTTAAAAAAAAGTAATGTAAGAATAACGGATCTGGCTATTGCAGTGGAAAAGTTAACTGAATTGCTTTTTCAATTTAATATTGATTTAATTTCATGCCGATATTGGATTTTCTCATATCTCATGACATAAATTACTTTTGAATATAGTTTCATTACATATCCTTATTACTTTCTTTTTCCTTTGTGGCATAATTTTTAAAATTATGTCATTGAAATGAATTTGAGTAAACGTGAATTTCAAAATATTTGTCCTATTCAGTGGAACATTAAAAAAGACTTCTAATATATGTTAGTAGCTCTCAGATAGTATGAAGCACTGAACACTGTGGTCCTGTAATGAAAACCCAACACTTAAAAAAGAGGTACTTTTTGACCATTTATCAAAGAAAAAGTTTTGTGAAAAATATTCCCTGGGGCTATATACAGTGAAATTCTCAATAATGTGACAGGGACCATAAGAAATATTATATTTTAGGCTAAATGTAATATAAAGAAGAGGGAAAAAATTGTGAAGGGATTATACTAACACATTTATTCAACTACTCATTTATTCATTTTGTAAGTATTTATATTAATATTGTTATTTAATGAGATGGCGTTTGTAGCATGCAGTAAGCGTCTAATTATTGTGCTGGCCAACAAGTTCGTTCGGTTTTTTCCATAAGATGGCTCTAGTTGCGCTTAGTTGTCTTTCACATCATTCAAAACAATTTTGTTAGATTGTATTGTGACAGCTGTCATGTGACAGTGTGCATTTTAAAAGAACTTATCAAAATTGGTGAATTTTTGTGTAGCCATTTTAATATTGAAGATGGAAGAAAAAAGCAACATTTTCGGCATATTATGATTTATTATTTTAAGAAAGGTAAAAACGCAACTGAAACGCAAAAAAAAGTTGTGCAGTGTACGGAGAAAGTGCTATGACTGATCGACTGTGTCAGAAGTGGTTTGCGAAGTTTCTTGCTGGAGATTTCTCGCTGGATGATGCTCCATGGTCGGGTAGACCAGTTGAAGTTGACAGCCATCAAATCGAGACATTAATTGAGAACAATCAACGTTGTACCACGCGGGAGATAGCCGACATACGTAAAGTATCCAAATGAAGCACTGAAAATCATTTGCACCAGCTTGGTTATGTTAATTGCTTTGATGTTTGGGTTCCACATAAGTTAAGCGAAAAAAACCTTCTTGACTGTATTTCTGCATGCGATTCTCTACCTAAAAGTGATGAAAACGTTCAGTTTTTTTTTAAAAAAAATTGTGATGGGCCATGAAAAGTGGATGCTGTACAATAATGCGGAACGGGAGAGAATGTGGGGCAAGTTAAATGAACCACCACCAACCACACCAAAGGCCGGTCTTCCGAAGAAGGTGGTGTCGTGTATATGGCGGGATTGGAAGGGAATCCTCTATTAAGAGGTCCTTCCGGAAAACCAAACAATTAATTCCAACAAGTACTGCTCCCAATGTGACGAACTGAAAGCAGCATTTGAAAAAAAGCGTCCGGAATTAGTCAACAGAAAATGCATAATCTTCCATCAGGATAACGCAAGACCACATGTTTCTCTGACGACCAGGCAAAAACTCTTATAGCTTTGCTGGGAAGTTCTGATTCATCCTTCATATTCACCAGACAATGCACCTTCGGATTTCCATTTATTTCGGCCTTTACAAAATTCTCTTAATGGAAAAACTTTCCCTGGAAGACTGTAAAAGGCACCTGGAACAGTTCTTTGCTCAAAAAGATAAAATGTTTTGGGAAGGGACTTCCCTGGTGGCGCAGTGGTTAGGAATCCACCTGCCAGTGCAGGGGACACAGGTTCGAGCCCTGGTCCAGGAAGATCCCACATGCTGCGGAGCAGCTAAGCCTGTGCGCCACAACTACTGAGCCTGCGTGCCACGACTACTGAAGCCAGTGTACCTAGAGCCCGTGCTCCACAACAAAGAGAAGCCACTGCAATGAGAAGCCCGTGCACCGCAACGAAGAGTAGCCCCCGCTCACCGCAACTAGAAAGCCCATGCGCAGCAATGAAGACCCAATGCAGCTAAAACTTAATTTAAAGAAAAAAGTTTTGGGAAGATGGAATTATGAAGTAGCCTGAAAAATGGCAGAAGGTAGTGGAATAAAACCATGAATAAGTTATTCAATAAAGTTCTTGGTGAAAATGAAAAATGTGTCTTTTATTTTTACTTAAAACCCAGAGGAACTTTTTGGCCAGCCCAATACATCTTCACTGCCTGTCTTCCCTGCTAGATTCCAATTTTCACAAGGATGGGTACAATGTCTCTTTTGGTCACACTTCATTCCCCCAGAACTCCGGCATGATAGGTCCTCAATAAATGCTAGACTAATGAATGAATTAATAAATGAATCTGGGTATTTTCATTCAATTGGTGCCTGAAAATCCATAGGCACAAATATTCATAATACAAGGTTGAAAGTTTTAGGGGCTATAACAAGTGTAAATGATAAATCCTGTGAGACTTGACAGATTAGAAAATTTTGTTGAGAAAATTGGGGGAGTTTCATAGCATTGGGGCTTGCACTTAAGATAGGCAGATGTGTTAGGTTTGGTTTCCTAGAAAACGCAGCCTAAGTCAATGATGAAAGTGCTTTCAGATGGAAGGTTCAAACCAAGGGCAGAAAGGGTGAGTTAAAAGGAAAATGAGATGAGAGAACATACGTGAGCTTGGATTTTAAAAATAACTAGTTGAGTTCCACTATACTATGTAGACTGTAAAATTACAGAAAGAGCATAACATATGGAAAGACCCTAACAACAAAAAAGCCAGGATAAACTAAAAAAATAATAATTTTTCTGTAACCCATCAGAGAGCTAAGATCACAGAGGGGGCTTCCCTGGTGGCGCAGTGGTTGAGAATCTGCCTGCCAATGCAGGGGACATGGGTTCAAGCCCTGGTCTGGGAAGATCCCACATGCTGTGGAGCAACTGAGTCCGTGAGCCACAACTACTGAGCCTGCGCGTCTGGAGCCTGTGCTCCGCAACAAGAGAGGCCGCGATAGTGAGAGGCCCGCCCACCGCCATGAAGAGTGGCCCCCGCTTGCCGCAACTAGAGAAAGCCCTCGCACAGAAACGAAGACCCAACACAGCCAAAAATAATAAAATAAAAATAAATAAATTTAAAAAAAAAAGGTGTCTATGTGGTAAATCAAGCCTATTATGTTTTTTTTCAAATCTCCTATATCCTTACAATTTTTGTCTTCTTAACCTAACAGTAATTTAGAGAGACTCTGTTGAAATCTCCTGCTGTAGTAGTGGATTTGTCAACTTTTCCTTGAGTTTCCACCATTTTTTGCATTTTATATTTTGGTGTAATTTTAATAGAGTTGTTCCATAATTTTGATGCAATAAAAAAGTTATACTTCAGAGTATATTGTATTATGGCCCTCACTCTTGATGAAAGAGATAAGTATCCATTTTAGTCACTTAATATCCCTGGGTTGTTTCCAAATATGATTACTATGGAAACTAATCAATACGAGTACAGTAGTCCCTCAGTATTCATGGGATTAGTTCCACAGATGCTCAAGTCTCTTATATAAAATGGCATGGTATTTGCATATAACCGATGCACATCCTCCCATATATTTTGAGTTACCTCTAGATTACTTGTAATATCTAACACAATGTAAACGCTGTGTAAATAGCTGCCAGAGACTGGCAAATTCAAGTTTTGCTTTTTGGAAATTTCTGAAATTCTTTTTTTTTGGAATATTTTCAATTTCAATCTGAGCTTGGTTGAATCCACAGATGTGGAACCTGCAGATCCAGAGGGCCGAATGTACTAATCACTGGAGTACATATAAATTTTTACCCTAGCAAAAAGATCAGAATGAACTCTCATGTAATAGGTAGGGTTAGTTTTCTTTTGCTGCTGTAACAAATCACCACACACTTACTCACTTAAAACAACACAAACTTATTAGAGTTCTGGAGGTCAGAAGTCTGAAATGAGTCTCACTCATTTCGAGGTTTCAGCAGGGCTGCATTCCTTTCTGCAGGCTCTGGGGAAGAATCCATTTCTTTCCCTTTTCCAGCTTCTAGAGGCTGCCTGCATTCCTTGGCTCCTGTCCCCATTCCTCTCACTTCTAAGCCAGCCATGTCAGACCAAGTCTCACACTGCCATCTCTCTGGTTCTTCTTCTGCCTCCCTCTTTCACTAGTAACAATGCCTGTAATTGCACTGGGCCCACCTGGATAAGTACTGTCTAATCTCCCCATCTCAGAGTCAGCTGATAACCTCCTCCCATCTGCAAGCTAATTCCCCTTGGCCATGTAATCTAACATATTCACATGTCCTGGAATTAGGTCGTGGCTATCTTTGGGAAGCCATTATTCTGCCTATCACAGGTGGTAAATGGAGGGAGCAGGAAAGGTGGACATCATGCTTAGATTGAATTAGAGTAAGTTAAGGTTAGAGAAGGTACATAAAATAACACAGCAATCTGTCCAAGTATGACATTGCTTTCAGATCTACTTGATGTTTTCTCCTAATATGAATATGTGAACATAGGTAATTATTATTTAATCAGTATTTATATGTTATTAAAATATGCTTACTTTAGAAAAACGTTAATATTTGGTTTATTTTCAGATAATACCCTAAACAATGTCCTCATCCACCTGGGGGGACTTTCACAAATGTCTAACATGGTACTGAGGATACACTATCTAATTTCTAAAGACCATGCTGGTCCTTCACATTCAAACTTCCTTAAGAGTAAATGTCCAAAAGACCTAAAGTTAATTTCATTTCAGAGTAAACTGCCTGGATTTTAACCCAATTTTATTTATTTATATGTTTACTTATTTTTTGCACAACAATCATTTCATTCTTTCTTTTGGGTTTAGGGTAGTCTTCAAAGTGGCTAAAACTACAATAATCAGACTGCTGAATAAGGATGGGATGCCATATTTAAAGACACAGAAAACAATCAGCATTGCAACTAAAACTAGAACTTTTGGGGTTTTTTTGGTGTTTTAATTTCTCAGTAGTTTTTCCTTAGTAATTCATTTCATTAACCAAATGTGGTTAAACACGTACTCTGTATCAGAGCTCATGTTAGTCATTTGGGATAAGCGAAGTCATTAATTCATTCAATAAATATTCATTGAGTGCCTACGATGTACCAGGAATCTTTTTTTGATAGAGCTCCTCACAGGCCTTACATTTTAGTGTGAGAGACTGACAATAACAAGTAAAATATGTAGATGATAAGTACTGTGAATAAGTATCATGAATCAAAATAAAGAAAAAAAGGGGAATGGGGGACGGCACAGACTTAAGTGGTCAAAGAAGGCTCCTTTAGTAAGGTGAAATTTGAGCAGAGATTAAAGGAGATCAGGAGTGAGCCATGCGAATTAAGATTGAGAAAAGGATTTCAAGAGGAATTGCAAGAGGAGAGTCACAAGAAGCTGGAGCATGCCCAGCATAGTCCAGAGAATGCAAGGAGGCCAGTGTGGCTGAAAGAGAACAAGCTTAAGGAGGAGAAGCAAAACATGAGGTGAGCAAAGTAAAGGGTGAGGCGGGGAGCAGGTTTTATGGGGTCTTGTACATTGTGAGGGTCTGGCTGGCAGGGGAAATGAGAAGGATTTGAGCAGGGGGATGAACCGGAATTATTTTCATAGAATTAGATTAATTTGCTAAAATAAAATCTTCTTGAAATTTTCCATCTATATTTGGGTTTACTGGTAGTTTATGTGATGCCATGACTAAGTTCCACAACCATTATTAAAGATTTTCTTTCTGTTTGATTACTTTTTAAACAATTAATTTATATTTTATTAGGCTTGGAATGCCAGTACATCACAATGTAAACCAGACTTTCAAAATGGCATTGAAAGACAATTAACTTGAAAGCCCATTTTATCACCGAGTATTTTAGGATTAAAGCTTCTATGTTTGTTTAGTAAACAAATCATTAAGTTAAAAATTACAGAATAAGTAACCAAAGATTAAAAGAGCACAGAGGTATTGTTAAAAAAAATAAAAAATAAAGATAGTAAAGTTAGCTTCATTAGGTTCCTGTTTTGGGCTCATAAACACTTATAAACATGTTATTTGAGCTTTGTTTTGAAAAATAAATTTTCCTGTTGTTTCATGTTATTTGCTTAATGTTTTAACTTTAAAAGATTAAAATTATGCTTAAAGACCCTTTTAACACATAAAAACTATACTTTTTGCTCCTTATGTTTACATATTGATAGACTTGGCAATTTTCAGGCCTCTTTAGAACATCCCTCGTGCATAACTATTGGTGATGCATGGCTTGTGATGTGTTCACTTTTTCTTTTCTATAGGAAACCGTTCCCACATTATCTTCTCATACTCCTTAAACTAGCGCTATATGTATTACCCCAATTTTTGGTTTATAAAACTAATTCTGATAAGTGGAAAACCTAGTGAAACAATCTACTTGTGATTGTAGGTTCTCCTGATTTTTTCCATCAACTAAAACTTGAGTTCTAATACAGCTGGCCCCAAACTACAGCTATTAAATATGCTGTAAAGGATTTCAGTGAGCTTTTTACTATTGGGATATTTTTTGAAGACACATTCTTTCTGTGGAAAAAATAATTTACAGTACTTGAGCACCAACTTTCATCTACTACTATTACATTTTTTTGAAGGATTATTTGCAGGTTTAATGTGTAACAAACATGTATTCTCTGTGTGTAATCTTATCCAGAGGACTGGCTCAACTACCTATGTGGTGATAACTTCTGTGTCTCCTTCTCTAGGCCACTCTCTTTGGGAGCTTCAGATTCTATTTCTACTGGACCTCTCTATCTGGTTATCCTGTAGACACTTCAAATTTAATGTGAGAAACTCACTTTGGTCCTAAAGATAAAACTAAATCCCGTATAGATATCACCAAATCTATAAGCCTGCTCCTACTTTATTTTTGATTTTATTAGTGGCAAAGCCGAAAATCAGCTAAATAAGAAACCTAAACGTTACTCTCAAAGACTTCCCCCTCCATCTCATTTAAGCAGCCACTGATTTCTATTAAATGTACTTCTAAATCTCTCTCAGATTCAGCGTCTTCCCCGTATGATGTAGTAGAAAGATTAAGGATTTTGGAGTGAAGCAGACCTAGGTTTGAGTATACACTACTTGGAAGATAAATTTCAGCTAGTTTTTCCACTTGCAAATCTATTATACTGCAAAGTTTAAATGGGATAATATATCTATCACAGTGCCTGCCACATTATGTTTAATAAACCTTAATTGCCATTCCCTGTCACCTTGTTTCCCATTGCTTTAGTTTAGGACATTATAATTTACTGTTTAGAACTCTGCAACAGTTTTTTTAACAAGACAAATTGATTCTATCTTCCATGCCGTAGCCAAAAGGAGCTTCCTAAAAGTCAAGTCTTGTCATTTGCTTTTTTGCCTAAAATTCTTCATTGGCTCCCTGTGGCCTATATGAGGTCCAATCCTCTTAGCATAACATACACTTGCCCCAGCGTGACCTCCTGCCACTCTAGGTTTATTCTTAAAAATTACTTGCTAGTCCCTGGCATATCATTGCCTACTTGTCCCTTCTATGTCTTTAGCTTGTCTTTTTGTTCTTTTGCTTAGAATTGCTTTGTTGGTCTCACAGGTGAACCCTTATTCTTAAGTCTCAGCATCCCAGTTCCCTCCTGAGGAGCTTCTCTACACCTGTCCAGGCAGTAAGGCACTTCCTCCCAGGTCAACAATTACTTACTGACTGCTTATTAGGTATGTACCAGCCAGTATAGTATACACTGAAAATGGAGCTGTGAAGAAGACAAGGTTTCCTGCCCTCACAAAGCAGCTAGAGGCAGAGACTAACATTTAGATAATTTACTTATAATTTTGTTGAATGCTATAAAGATACAGTGTTATGGGAATGTATAACCCCGTCTTGAGAGGGTGGTCAAGGGCTAGCTTCCCTTAGGAAGAAACACTAAAAGATTTGATGGATGGTGCCATTGTACCCTTTATAATTCTTTCTTAAAGTACTTAGGCAATTGCACTTGAATTGCTTTCAATATATGATTTTGACTAGCGGATAAGTTATAGGAGACCACGATTACCAAGAGATCCTTTTGGCTATCACAAATACAAGATTCTGATTCTGATATCCATGACTTAAATCTATGTACATCAGGCACTAAGTATATAATCTTTTATCCCTAGCAATAACCCAGCTATTATCTCTTTTATAGATAAAGAAGTTAAAGTTCAAAATGAATGGTTCAACGATTCTTCCAAGGTCTCTCTGTTGAGTCAATGGCCCCAACCCAGCAGCTTCAGGATCCCAAACCCTCTTTTCACCATACATTTCTGTCTACTCCTATATCTATTTCCAGAATCTTCTAGCGTCTGGTTTCTAGCAGGTGTTCCGCGAACAAATAAACGGAAAGCCTTATGCTAAAGATAGCATTATTTTTCACTCTTGTTGCCCTCAGCAACTCACACTAGAACTTCTTCCCATTAGGAGGGAGACGTATTTCCAGATCTGTTTTCAGGCTTGCAGTAAGACTAGTAATTCCAAGTTGTTTGTTGACTCCATCAGTCTTTTTTTTGCACCGGACGCCAATTTTCCACACCCTCCTCAGGAAAAAACCCCGCAGCTTTTGAGAATATTGGTTATCTGAGCCCGCTTTCCTCAGGTCCCTGTAAGGAGGCGGGCCTCGGCTCCACGACCGCCTCCCCCTCCTGGGTGGGGCTACACGACAAAGCTCCCCAGCACTTACGGCTTCTAAATTTGGGGCCTTTAGGCGGGAAAACCGAAGCCACAGGTTCTCGACTTAGTGGAGCCCACAGGGCCCCCTTAGCTCCTTCAAGTGCTTTCTCTGTTCGCCAATCCCTGCACCCCCCTCTCGACCTTTGGGCGGCAAAGGCCGCAGCCCGAGACGCCCTACCGCACAAAGCAGGCTCCGCTAACCCCTCTACGGCGCCCAGAGCCCTACCGCACAAAGCAGGCTCCGCTAACCCCTCTACGGCGCCCAGAGCCCTACCGCTTCAGGCTGTGGAGGACTAGGGCGGGTCCGACGCTCCTCTTGCGCGCTGACGTCACGCTGACGCACGGCCACGCCGGCTCCTCCCACAAGCCCGAGAGTCCGGTTTCCGGCGGGAGCGCGGAGACCCGAGCGTGGGTGAGGTTGCGGTTGTGAGCGCGTAGCTGGCCGCGGGCTCCTCTGTCCTCTGGTACCCGCCAGGATGCCTCACCTGGAAAACATGGTGCTTTGTCGCGAGTCCCAAGTGTCCACCTTGCAGTCCCTGTTTGGAGAGGTATTGTGGTCCAGCTATCTTTTCTCTTCCAAATCCCGAAGGCAAACAATTCCGTGGTCTTGCGACATGTTCCAATTGTTAAATTTTCGTTCGGATTGAGGGGCCGTAGACCGTCTTTTGCGTTGAGGTAGGGGGTGTTATAGGTTTCTCCCACTCCTCACCCGAAGTAACTTGTGAGCGGTCTCTTAAACTGCACGGGAAGGACCGGCCTGCACTAGGGCTCGTTGGCCCAGGACGTCATCTTTTACACACGCCACGGTTTTGAGGGGGTGTTAGTCCAGAGTAGCTACTCGAAGTTGCTTCTTACCCCAGCTGAACAGGATTTTATACAACAGGTGTGTTTGCCCAGTGTTACTTATTCAAAAGTGAGTCCCCACGTTTCAGTGAGGTAGTTAGTGTAAGTCCTGTGTGGATGGGTAGTTGTCAAGACCAGTGAGGGCCAACGCGGTGCTTCAGGTTTAAGACTTCAGCGGCTTTTGCAGCGTTGATAAAGCACAGAAGAGGTCTTGTCTAGGCTTCTTGACTAGCAGTTCAGGTGTTGCCTAAGAGAAGAGGTTAAATGTTTCCTCTGGATGAACACTGCTACGGAGTCCTTTCCATAGGAGGTAGCATTCATTAATTCCATACTTAATCTGTTTTTGATTATATTCTGGTGGTCTTTAGTGAGCCTTTTGCTTCAGACTCATTAATTAGACTTGGAATTGATCACACTTGGATCTCATCTGTAAGGAGAGTAAATGAGAGTTTAGGGTCACACTCACATTCTCCCCTCACACCTCTGGTTTGCTTTCATAAGTACTGCTTTCATCCAACTAGCCGGGTGGCATTCTGGGGTGGCCTGTAAAGTATTAGTGGAAAAGTACCACCCTCCTTCTAAAGGGGCACATTAGTTAGGGAACTAAGACCAGGGACTGCACCCTCAGTATTCTAGTTATAACGCTTTTTTTTTTAACGTCAGATTTTTTTTTTTTTTAAAGCAGGCATTGGGTCTTTTTTTTTTAACTTTATTTATTTATTTTTGGCTGCGTTGGGTCTTCGCTGCTGTGAGCGGGCTTTCTCTAGTTGAGGCGAGGTGGGGCTACTCTTCGTTGCGGTGCGGGGCTTCTCATTGCGGTGGCTTCTCTTGTTGCAGAGCAGGGGCTCTAGGTGCGTGGGCTTCAGTAGTTGTGGCACGAGGGCTCTAGAGCGCAGGCTCAGTAGTTGTGGCACACGGGCCGCTTAGTTGCTCCGCAGCATGTGGGATCTTCCTGGACCAGGGCTTGAACCCGTGTCCCCTGCATTGGTAGGCGGATTCTAAACCACTGCACCACCAGGGAAGCCCAGTTATAATGCTTTTCATTGTAGTTATCTATATTATCCCTGAAACATTTTCTTAGTTATACCTTATGCATTCCTTCCCTGGAGTAGACAAACCCAGATCACTACAAACGGAAGTGGTCCTCCTGAAAATGAATGTTGGCAAATAGAGATGAGTGGTATCGATTTGGTGTAGATCACAGAAAGAAATCATATTTAACAATTTTAATAGCACTTTTCTGTAAGGTGCTGTTCATGTAGGAGATGCAAAGATCTATAAAAAACTGATTCATATTTCTTAGCAGATTCATTTATGTGTTCAGCAAATAAATATTTAGTAAGCACCTTCTCTGTTCCAGGCACTGTGCCAGATCCTGGCTTATTACAGTTTATGTTAGGTTTATGAAGGTGAAAGGTTAAATAACAGTGCAAGAGTTCAATACAATTCTAGTTAACAGTAGAAAAGATGATGTAAGGTGGAATATTATTAAGCACCAAATAATGGATGCAGGTAAGTGTGGCAGGATTCCAGGAAAGGAGAGTTTTAGTGTAGCTTGGAAAAGAGTCCTGAAGGATATCTTGTGCTTCTCTTTCAAGGTGAAATATAGTATTGTATTAGCAGAGATGCTCAGCAAGCATGCGTTTAATTCTTGTTACAGAATTTTTGAGCTAGTTAATTTAGAAGAGTGTTATATATAAACTTAAGAAAAGAATCCCTGTATGAAACATCCATTTTTAATCTGTTGGGCTGCTCTTGCCATAGGCATTTGCCATTAGAAAGTATTTTCCTGTATAAATCTGAGTTCCTGATTTGTCTTGCAAAAAGGAAATTTGTAACTTGGTGGCTAGAATGTAATAAATGTTTGTGACTACAGTTGGCCTTTGAACAATGTGGGAATTGGGGGTGCTGACCCCCTGTGGAGTTGAAAATCAGTGTGTAACTTTTGACTCACCCCAAACTTAACTGCTAATAGCCTTACCGAGAAACAGTCAATTAACACATATTTTGTATGTTATATGTATTATATTCTGTACTTTTACAATAAAGTAAGCTAGAGGAAAGGAAATGTTATTAAGAAAAATCATAAGGAAGAGAAATAATTTATAGTACTATACTGTATTTATCAATACTGTAAGTTTACATTGTTTATAAGATGAATCGTCTGTCAATATATCAATATTGTCTTAATAATACAAAACACTGGGCATGTTATACCTATTACTAACTCGACATTAAAAATGAAAAGATAATGTGAAAAAGAAATTCATAGCTATTTACAGGTATAATGATTCATACATTGATAACAAAGAAGCAGCGATATGATTGCTTTATGGTAGCCTTCTGTTATGGATAGAATTCCTTCATGGTAGCCTACTTATATACTAATGAATGAACCCTTATAAAGTTTCATGGCGTACAGTATTCCAGTCATATTCGTAATACAGTATTGTAAACACATGGTTACATTTTTTGAAAAACCACTTACCTGTGATGATAGGCTAATACACAGTTTCTCCAATTATAGGAAGGAAGGAGGGGTAGGAAGAAGGGAGGAACGGAGAGGGAGAGAAAGAGAAAGAGGGGAGAGGCTGGGAGGCACAGACATACCATATGGTATGTATGGTAATGTAATCCTTTGGAAGCAAAGTTATAAAACAGAAAACTAACACATTATTAATTTTATATTAAATATCATTCACCTTATGCCTTTGTAAGGATATACTATTATCTACATATATTTTACGCTTCATGGCATACTTAATTTTTCCTATGTGTTTAGGCTACGTGGTTCATCTGTGAGTTTTTTCAAATTGTTGCAAATCTCCAGAATTGTTTCCAATATGTTTATTGAAAAAAATCCATGTATAGATGAACCCAAGCAGTTCAAACCCTGTGTTGTTCAAGCGTCAACTGTACTATTGTAGTGGTAGATGATGATCATAGAGACTCTACTTTTTCATGAAAATTGCATCATCCAATTTTCTTATAATTATTTTTTAAGTGTATGTGAATTCCTCCAAAGCAGGTTTTATCTCTAACTGATTTTTGTACTCTTTAGTGCATCATGGTTTTCAGCATTTAGTAGCTGTGTAATAAATGTTCATTGAATGAATGAAACATATTTGTAGTATTGACCAGACCAATATAGGGGTGTTTGACAATTTTTACTTTTCTCTAGGCTGCTGACTCAATGTACTTCAGGAGAATCTTGGGAATATGTATTTTGAAATATATGCTGTGTAGATTTGATCATTGAAAACAATGATGAAATGTACACATTTAGGCCAAGGTAAATGTAGTATGCATAATTCAGAAGTATCCTGTAAGTTTTCCTTAGAACAGAGGACTCTTGAAATTCTTTCTAGCCCTGTGATTACATATGCTTAGTTTCAAACCTTAGAATGTAGACTGAAGTTGCAGCCTGTGGGCTTAGATTCTATAAAAAAAGGTTAAGAAAAAATTGAAGTATGGTCAAAATTATTCTTGAAAATTCTGTTAAATCTCTCATAAATTTGAAAATACAAACATTTATATATATAAACCTGTATAATAATAAAAGGGTTGAATATATATATGTATAGTAATATATCATATATAATAAATAGGCCAAATGTGATTTTCCAGAAATTTTGAGAAAGAGTAGAGTTGAATTCAAGTAGGTTTAAGGTGTAATGATGAATCCACTAAATGCTCACTGTAGAAATCATTTGGATTGAATAATTTACTTTATCATGGAAAAGTTTGTCACAAGTTGATGAATGTTTATTTTCTGTTTTGTATGTGCAGACTGATATTTGTCTTTTCTCTGCTAGAGACATCATTTCAGCTTTCCATCCATTTTTATTTATGGACATACTGCCAGTGGAAAGACCTATGTAACACAAACTTTGTTGAAAAGTTTAGAGGTAAGAATATCCGAAACTCATTGTTAATTGATTTTTATTCATAGACTCCTAGAAATAGAAGGGATCTGGGAGATGTTTAGTTTACCTTTCTCTGAAGGAATATCTTCTACATAAAACATTTCTGACCAACTTTTGGTTGAAGACCTTCAAAGACTGTAAGCTTAAGAAGGCATTGTTAAATAACTTGAGCCTTGATGTTAGAATGTACTTTTTAAGTTGAGCCAAATTCCTCTCTCTAACTTTCATTGGATGATAATATTTGGGGGAAAACACACATAATAATAAATTCTTTAAAAATACTAAAATCTGTTTCTTCTCCATTATTGTACATATTTGTAATATTGATAGTGATAAGTCTGAATCTCCACAAGTACAAAACTAAATATGTCACCTTTACCCTGCCCTTCTTCCTGTATTGCCTCTAACGGTGAATTTCACCATTCACGCAGTTGTCTAAACTTGCTCTTTACTCTTTCTTTATCCTCACTCTCTCAGTAAATTGAACAGTAAACACATCCTGTTGATTCTGTATCATTAATGTCTTGACTCCATGTAGCTTGAATCGTAGCCATTGCTGCTACCTGAGTTTCATTTACCATTATTTCTTTCATTTATTTCCACAACAGTTTCCTAAGTGCAGTCTGTTCTCCACCCTGCAGCTAGTCCATGAAAATCTTAAATAAGATCTTTAGGAAAATGTTCGGGTGTTTTGCCTGATATATAAGACCCTTCGTGAGCTGAGTTCAGTTTATCTTTCTTAACGTAATGCCTAAGAATTTGAGATAGAGTCTGGCAGACTCATGTTCTTCTTCAGGGTTCACCCCTTAGTGCTTTCGCATCTGAAAAGTAGGGCTCATAGTGACAACATTTGGAATTGTTGTGAGAATTCAGTGAGTTAATACATGAAAAATGCTTACCACAATACTTAGTATATAGTAAGCACTCGATAAAGTTTAGCTGCTCTTGTTCGTGATTATTGCCACACCCTCTTTCATATCCTAAGCCAGGGATGGGCAGACTTTTTCTTATGGGCCAGATAGTAAATATTTCAGGCTTGCGGGCCAGGTACTTTATATTAAAACCACTCAACTCCTCCTCAGTGTGGAAGCAGCCATGGACAGTATCTATCTAAATGGGTATGGCTGTATATATCAAAACAGATTGCTAACCCAAAGGCTGTAGTTTGCTACCCCTGGTCCTAACTCTAGCTCAGAGTATGCGTGTTTTGTGTGGCATACTGAACTATTTACAGTTCTTGCTGTCTCTTACTTTCAACCCTTGGCACATACTTCTTGGAATGGCTTTCTTGTACTCGTTCACTCCAACTCTTCTACCCTATTATTTGGCAAATGCTTATTTATTTTGCTAGGTTTTCTTGTGTTTACACTTTGGGTAGCCTTTTTTGACTCTCTGGGCTGTGTTAGATGCCCCTCTGTTGTGCAGCCTCAGCGCTCTGTGCTTAATTCTGTCATAATATTTATCCCTTTCAGCTGTGATAAATGTTTGTGTTTCCCTGGCTTGAAACTGTGAGTTTCTTGAGATTATCCCCAGCACAGTTCTTGGCATATATCAACTTAGGGATTTTAGCCTTTGATCCTGAAGATTGCCTGTGCATTTTAAAATACAGATGCCTGAGGTTCATACCAGGCTTCAGAACCTGAGTGTACAAGGTCCTGGCTCAGGCATTTGCATTTGGAACTCCCTGCATGAAGTGTCCAAAAATATCTATATTGGATAAAAGCATGAAAACTGAATATGGAAGTTCCATATTTAAGGTCTGTATTTCATTTTTTAATGTATCTTGATTTTTGCTGCTACTTAAACATTGTAATGATGATTATCACCACTTTTGGTATAGGTACACAAAGAGACATTTAGAATATGCTGCCATTAAAGGTCATGGATAGCACACAGGTAGCAGTAAACAAGACAGTCTTAACAGACCTATTGTGGACTCTAGTTTATAAAGGAGTGGGGGTAAAGGAAGTCAGAAAATGCTGGTGAAATTGTGCCTAAGTAAATATAATGTAGCCTTAGTTACACTGCTACTCTGAGGAAAAAAAGCCTCTTTATTGGGTGAGATTTATAGAATGTCGCTAAAAACAGTTATAAGTTCCATTATTTGTGCCAGATGCCCCAAGCTGTCTTCCTCTGAGTGATCAGTACTGCTTTTGTGATTTCATTTTGAGAACGGACTATATTTATAAATCTTTTTTTCCTTGTTACTTCTGGAATTAGCTCCATTTTGATAGTTCTCTAAATGAAGAGCTAGTTCTAAGTCCTCATAGGGGGATTACTCTGGTTTTTAACTCTTAAAAATGTTTTTTTGGTTTAGGTGTGAACATGATTAAAAATATTATCTTAAAATTATAAGTAAGAAATTCCCACTAAGAATTTTAACATTCCCATGTTCTTGGGTTTCTTTGTAAGAATTCTTTAGCGGGAAATACAGGTTTGCTTTCAATCCCTGTAGGAAACAAATGAAAACTCAAATAATTAAAGTGAGTTTAATGGAGGGACTATAATATTTTACAAAGGTTGAAGAAATGTTAAGGGAAGCAATAAGTGATGGTGATGTGCTGAGAGCCTTTACCTCCCTCAGACCTGAATGGCACAGGAAGGAGCTGTAATCAGGCCCCAGCAAGAGGTGTAGCCTTTGATGAGGGGCCGCCCAACTCGAGCTGTAGCCTTTGGTAGAAGATGCAGCCACTGTCAAGCTGTGGGATGGGGGTGGGAGTCAAGGGAATGAATATTCAACTTCTTTCTCTTACCACTTTGCTTCTGTCTCCTGGTTCTTCCCACTGGCTGAATCCAGCCAGAGCCAGAAAATAAGAGTCTGGGCGATGCAGTCTGCAGTGGTCAGCCTCCTGGGGCATTCTCCAAACTCCAGAGCAGTTTGGAGAATGGTGGGGTATATATTTAGAAGGGCAAATGGCGCACATCCAGCAGAGCCATTGTTGTGTATATGTGTTTTCTATTTACACTTTTTTGGTTTTTGTTTTCAGCTTCCTCATGTCTTTGTGAATTGTGTTGAATGCTTTACCTTGAGGCTGCTTTTGGAACAAATTTTAAACAAGCTGAATCATCTTAGTTCTTCAGAGGGTGAATGTTCTACTCAAATAACCTGTGAAACATTTAATGACTTCGTTCGCTTATTTAAACAAATAACCAAAGCTGAAAGTCTCAAGGATCAGACTGTATATATTGTAAGTATCATCTCTTATTTGAAAACTGATTAGATCAATTTCCATATTTTTCTTTTGAGACTTATTATGTACAGTGCATTGTACAAGGTGCTTATAAAAATGTTTTAGATTTATTTCTTTTTTTTATTATTAATTAATTTATTTATTTATGACTGTGTTGGGTCTTCGTTTCTGTGCGAGGGCTTCCTCCAGTTGCGGCAAGCCGGGGCCACTCTTCATCGCGGTGCGCGGGCCCCTCACTATTGTGGCCTCTCTTGTTGCGGAGCACAGGCTCCAGACGCGCAGGCTTAGCAATTGTGGCTCATGGGCCCAGGTGCTCCGCGGCATGTGGGATCTTCCCAGACGAGGGCTCGAACCCGTGTCCCCTGCATTGGCAGGCAGACTCTCAACCACTGTGCCACCGGGGAAGCCCTATTTCTTTTTTTAATTGAGGTATAGTTTTTTAATTGAGGTATGTATAGTTGATGTTCAACATTAGATAAATTTCAGGTGTACAGCATAGTGATTCACAATTTTTAAAGGTTATATTCCATTTATAGCTATTATAAAATATTGGCTATATTCCCTGTGCTGTACAATGTATCCTTGTAGCTTATTTATTTTATATGTAGTAGTTTGTACCTCTTAATTCCCTACCCTTATGTTGCCCCTCCTTCCTTCCCTCTCCCCACTGGTGGCCACCAGTTTGTTCTCTTACCTATGAGTCTGTAGATGTAGTTCTTATCTAAAGGGAGCTTCAGTTTAGTAGAAGAGCTATGACGTGACGTACTCAAATATGACTACATGTAGAATGTGGTTAGTAATAACCATGATATGCAAAGCACTGATTCAGGCACATCTGGTACAGCTTCATAAGGTGATAACATTTGAGATAGATCTAAAAGAATGATTCGGGTATCATTAGGAAAAAACTGAAGAAGAGGAATTTCCTATGGAGGGAATTAGGCAAAGGCATGCAGATGGGAATGGAGGCCAGGGAATGCCAAATAGTCTGGTCGTAGTGGGTTTAAAGTATGAAGGAAGAAAAAGAAGAGTAGAAAGGTGGGTGGGGGTAGATCAGGGAGTGTCTTGAAAACCATACTAACGAGCTTTATTTCATTTCCTAGGCAGTGAGAGGCAAGGACATAGTGAAGACTAGAGCAACAAACATGCTTTAGGAAGACTGCTATGAAGGCATGTTGAATAGGTGAATTTGAGGGGATTGAAAGACATAGGCTAGATGGTTTTGAGGCTCTTGTAACTGTTTCCATTAGAGGAAATTTGGGCCTGGCCTAGAGTTGGGGCAGAAGATGCAGAAAAGAATAAATGGAAGAGACAGCAAAGGTCAAACTTGTCAATTATGTATGGGTAGGTCTGGGAAAGATGAATTGTTTGATTTTAGGTTGGCTAAGTTTAAGTTTTAGTTGTTACATCAATGTGAAAATAACTAGCAGACAACTGAAAATATATAATGTGTTTTACATTAGTGAGATTTTATAACACCGTAACCTTATTTTAAAAAATGATTATCTCTGGAATTGAAATTACATTTTAATATAATACCTTCTCATAATGGCTAAGTTTATACTCACCGAAGGGACCACATCTTATGCATTCTTGCATCTCCTTAAATGTATAAAACAGCTCCTTCCACATTTTAATTTTGTTCATTTATTTATGCAAATATTTACTGAGTACTTCTTATGTGCCAGGCACTATTTTAGATACTGGAGATGGAACAGAGACAGAATAGTGTCTGCCCACTTGTGGCTAATGCCTCTAATTGAGGAAGATAGGTAGTAAGCAAGTTAATATGTAGTATGTCAGATGTGGTACATTAGAGTAAGGGAGAATCCACTGGGCGGGGGAGGCTAGTTATTTTTCTAAGTGGGGAAGGCAGAGAAGATCTCACTGAGATGATGATAACTGAGCTGAAACCTGAAGGAAGTGAGGGGCAAGTCATGAAAATATCTGAAAAAAGAGTATTCCAAGCAAAGAGATTTATGTGAGCGTACAGAGGAGACTGGAGCATGCCTGTGTATTCAAAGAATATGAAGGAGGCCATTTTGGCTGGAATATAGTTTAAGTAAGGGGGAGAGGGGTAATGTTGAGAATCAAATGAAGAGTACAGGTACATTTGATACTTATTTGAGAATCAAATGAAGAGTACAAGAGTACACTAGTGCAGGCTAGTGTTATGGGTTGATTTGTTTCCTCCAAAAATTCGTATGTTGAAATTCTAACCCCTACTACCTCAGAATATGACCTTATTTGTAAATGGGGTCGTTGCAGTTCTAATTAGTTAAGTTGAGGTCATACTAGAGTAGATTGGGCCCCTCATCCAATATGACTGATGTCCTAATAAAAAGAAGAAATTTTGAGACAGACACGCACATAGAGAAAATGCCACATGAAGATTGGAGTTATGCTGCCACAAGGCAGGGGATTATCAGGAGCTAGGAGAGGGACCTGATACAGATCCTTCTCTAGAACCTTCATGGGAAGCATGGCCCTGCCAGTAACTTGATCTTGGACTTTTAGCTTCCAGAACTGTGAGATAATAAATTTCTGTTGGTTAAGCCACCCTGTTTGTGGTACTTTGTTATGGTAGCCCTAGGAAACTAATACAACTAGTTATGAAGCATTTGTATTAATCTAGGCAAACAACATGTTGGCTTAGACTGGGGTAGTAGCAATGGATGTGGTAAGATATGGACTGGATATATTTTGAAGGTAGGGTTGACAGAATTTTCTGATAGAGTGAGTGTGGAGGAGGAGAAAAAGAAGTCAAGCATGACTCAAAAAAAAAAGTTTTTGTGCACTTGAAGGGATAAGGTTGTCATTATCCGAGTGGAGAAAACTGCAGCAGGTGGGGTCTTGCTGGGGGAGAAGGAGTGATGAGGAGTTTGGTTTGGGGCATGTTAAGTCCAAGTAGAGATGTTCAGTTGGCAGTTGGATGCTTGAGTCTGAGGTCAAGAGAGGTTCAACATGGAGATACCATTTTGGACTGCTGAGCATATAGTAGTAGTACTTAAAGCTGTGAGACAGGATTAGGTCACCGAGAGAGTGAGTGAGTTAGAAAAGAGGTGAGGCCAGTGACCGAGTATTCTGGTGCTCCAGTGTTTAGGGGATGAAGAAATGAGGAGACAAGAAATCAGTGATGTACTGATGTCCTATACAAAGAAAACTTGGAGAGTGCATAGTCCTGGAAGTCTCTCTGAGCTGCCCCTCTCCTGGTCCTTTGGCTAGAGGAAGTAAGGTTTTTGTTGGGGCTCTTTTGGTCTGTGCTGCTTGGCCTTCCTGTGTTGCCGGCTTCTTCAGCTCCACAAATGGGATATGTGAGGCAAAAAGACAACTTAGACAAGTCACCCTCTGAAGTGAGTTGTCATTCTTCTGGTCCTGAGGTCCCTAGCTGGTCTGCCTTCTTTCCACCTTTCAGAGCCCCATTTGTTTTATAAGTAATACTCAAGATTCTTAGTTTTACTTAGGAGGAAGAGGAAAGTACATCTACTCCATCTTAGAAGCAAAAGTCTAATTTTTTTTTTCTTAAGAGCAGGTACATAGTGAAGAATTAATAACTGCTAGTATAGTTTGGCACTGTTACCTTGATTTATGCTAAGGCGACTCTAGTTTAACCCACCATTGCTTTTGCACCATTAGTGCAAATGTCACCATGATGAAAAAGGCATGTAAATTTTTAGTATTATTATGAAAATAGTTTTGACCTCACCAACTTCCTGAAAGAGTATCAGAAACAGCACGCCCCCCCTGCCCTCACCTCACAGGGGGCCACAGACTACACTTCAAAAACCAGTGATGTAGGAAATAAGTTGATCTTTCACTGGGTAGGGTAGGCAACAAGATCACTGGTGGAGAGAGGGATTTAAGGAAATGAGTCTACCATATCAGAAGGTCATTTATGTGGATTTTGAAATATCCAAAAAATACAGGAGTTATATTAGAGATGTGATAGTCAGAAACTATAATATTTAAAGACCAAGGAGGTATGACCCCAGAGTGTTGGATGACTCCAACAAGTAGAGTTTCAAAGTTGTGTCTTTAGGGAAGAGGGAGAATCAATATTCTGCAAAGAGCCATGAGGAATAAGTAGGACCCAACTCACTTTTCAGGCCCACTGGATCAAAGTAGGCATTCAATAAGTTATTTGTTAGATGACTAAACATTAGGGTGGAAAAGTTTGCAGGTGTTTAGCATAGAACATTATTTAGAGTAAATCGTAGAATGTTCACCTAATATATGAATTGGTAAGTTTCAGCACTTAGGAAATAATGCAGAAAGATGTCTGAGAATGTTTTCTAGTCAGTAAACAAGCTTACAAATCAAGAGTCTATTAGAATACCTTCAGGTAAATTATTTAAAAAATGTTTGAATCTGAATTAAAATTTTAACTTCTTCAAATATTAGTTATTTGATAATTGCTTTTTTTAAAACATCTTTATTGGGGTATAATTGCTTTACAATGGTGTGTTAGTTTCTGCTGTATAACAAAATGAATCAGCAAAAATATGGAACGCTTCACGAATTTGCGTGTCATCCTTGCACAGGGGCCGTGCTAATCTTCTCTGTATTGTTCCAATTTTAGTGTATGTGCTGCGGAAGCGGGCACTGATAATTGCTTTTGAAGAAGGATCATTTATTAAAATACCATAAAACCATTCATTACAGTGGGTTAATTGTATCCAGTCAGAAGAATGAACTATTAACTTACTGCTTCAGCTTTGTGTTTTGCATTAAAATGGGCATACAAATGGGCCAGTTTATTTGAATTAATCTGTGTCCTGTATTAGAGAGTTTTTAAATGGAAATTGATGGGAAAATTGCAATTGCGAATACATAGTGGAGAAACTAATTTGTATCTTTTTAGTGGTAAATAATCTTAGCTTTATTTTGTCTAAATGAATTAAGAATTAAATATCTTAAGTTGATTACTCTCATACATTGTTTCAAGCTGTCTATTAATCAATAAAACAGATACAAAACAATTTGGACTATTCAGGGAAATAGTATTATATTCCCTGCATTTTAATTTTATTCCTAATTTAAATGATTATAATTTGCAACATAATCCCAGTAGCATTATCATAACACTGAACAAAAATTTAATCTTTCTTAACATGATCGGTTTTCTAGTTAAACAGGGTTTGGTATCGAGTTACAAAGTTCAAGCAAGAAAAGTTTTACATGATGAAATTCAGAATTTTCTTCTGTCAGGTCAGAAAGCTTTGTAATTATTGGTACGTGGTAGACATTTATCTTTTACTAAATGTAATTAAAAATGCACATAGTTTTATTAGTTTTATTTCTTGTATACCTATAAGAAAAGGTCCTTAGAGCATCTTAATTCATTATCTTTTTGATGGTATATCTTTAAAACAAACCTTTTTTAGTATAACTATGACCCATTCTCTAAAATCTGGGTTGAAACATGTTGTTAGTAGTTCATTTTTTAACTTATTTAACCTATTTGAAATGTCTTCCACAAATGTAAATACTATTTAAAAAATTAATTCATAAGTTCCATTTTTTTTTTAACATGGGAAGTTCAGATCTTGAATTGTGCATTATATTATGTAAATGTTTTGCTAAAGGGCTTTTTAAATCAATTTTGACACTGCTTTTTTTTTTTTTCCGTAAGGTTCTTGATAAAGCAGAGTATCTAAGAGATATGGAAGCAAATCTTTTACCTGGATTTCTTAGGTTACAAGAATTGGTAAGTGATGAATGAATCTTTTTCCCCTATGGCCTAATCAGTAGAACTGTATTGTCACATTTTTTCATTTTGCCAATTTGATAGGTGAGAAATAATCTCTTAATATAAAGTTGATAATGCATTTCTCTATTATGTGTGAAGTTGAGGATTTTTTCAAAGTTAAAACAATTTGTGATTTGATAAGACTTATTCTTCAACTATTTTAGCTTTTATTTTTGATTGTGAAGTGGCTAACACTGCTTTCTATTAAAAGATTTTAGGTTGCTAGAGTAAATGGTGGGGGTGGGCTAGACTTTGAACTCTCTGCAAGAATTTTAAAATTTTCATTTCAGTAATCTAAAAAAAGAATGATAAGTCTGTTCTGGATCATCTGATGTTCTGTCTCATGGCCACTCAGATTTTGGAACGAGCTTTGTGTTTCAACTTAAAATTGTGTTGGTACTGAATAACACTAATTCTACTGTGATTGTCATGGCCTAATGAGAAAAGAACAGGGAGAGACTTACTATGTATATGTCAGGTGAAAGCCAAATAGTAATATGATGACAACAACAGGCAGTAGTTTGTAGTAATTTGAATAAAGGAAATTGGTGAGAGAATTCAGTTTTTACTAATACTAGCTGCTATAGGAATGCTAAACTCAAAAGGACTGTGGCTGTTTCCTGTTAGTACCATATTCATGAAGTGAGCAAAGATTTAGTTTAGGCAAAACAGTAATGTTCATCATATTCAAATAATGTTAATTTAAATTTTACTAGTTTTATAGTTTTATATTTAACTTATAAATAAAAATATTTGGTTTTATAATTTTATAAGTACCTTGAGCATAAATAGTTTATACCTACTTAGTTTTATGTCTGTATTATTTAAGTATTAAGGAACATTATAATAAAAATAAAGTAAACATTTGGGGAGACAGTGCCTAGAGCATTTCCACCTTTGAAAAGTTAAATATATTACTCAAATTTGAGAAACTGCTAGAAGTTCTCAGCTGATTGCCACTGGAATCATTGTGTGCCTAAGGCTGACTCCTAAAATCCCCTTTTAGTAATAGTCTTGAGGGGAAGATGTGGAGAGGACAAGAGAAGAGTAAGTGTAGCTCTTGGTGACTTATCCTGGAAGTTTCCTCATGAAGTCTAGCCTTTCCCAGATTGATTAACTCTTGGCATTTTACTACTGACACCAGGGACCCATCCTCATTGAGTAAAGGTCTCTTTCTCTCTTTCTTTTTTTTTTAAAATTATTATTTATTTATTTATTTATTTATGGCTGTGTTGGGTCTTCGTTTCTGTGCGAGGGCTTTCTCTAGTTGCGGCAAGCAGGGGCCACTCTTCATCGTGGTGCGCCGGCCTCTCACTATCGTGGCCTCTCTTGTTGCGGAGCACAGGCTCCAGACACGCAGGCTCAGTAGTTGTGGCTCACGGGCTGAGTTGCTCCGTGGCATGTGGGATCTTCCCAGACCAGGGCTCGAACCCGTGTCCCCTGCATTAGCAAGCAGATTCTCAACCACTGCACCACCAGGGAAGCCCTCTCTCTTTCTTTTTATTTATTTTTTGTTGTGGTTTGTTTGCATTTATCCATCCACTATTTCCCATTGTTTTGCTCAAGGACTCCCTCTCTGGTAGCCAGAGTGCATTCTTGCTGTCCTCTCGCCCTTCCAGAGTAAAGCTCACCCCACTATTTTTATCTTGTCACAGTACTTAGACCTTTGATCATGCATCCGGTCATAGTACTTAGGCCTTTCACTTTTTTTTAGTTTTAATTATGGAAGTTATTTGAAGAAAATGAAAAGATTCATAGTAAGCTCAACTCCATCAGAAAAGAAAATTGTTGTTTTGATGTTTCTGAAAACATGCTTGATTTTTAAATGTGTATTTCATTTAAGAGAAATACAGCAAAAGCATTTCACACTTTTTTATATTAAATACTTATCAGAGTAAAATGAAGTTTAAATTATGATAGATATCACTGTACGTTGAAAGCACTTTCAGATGAACAGATGAGAACATTACCCAACTTAAATCCTTTTATTTATTTATTTTGTAATATATATATTTAAATTTATTATTAATATACTTATTTTGTTTTTTGGCTATGTTGGGTCTTTGTGGCTGCGTGTGGGCTTTCTCTAGTTGTGACGAGCAGGGACTACTCTTCGTTGCGGTGTGCGTGCTTCTCATTGTGGTGGCTTCTCTTGTTGCGGGGCATGGGCTCTAGGTGCGCGGGCTTCAGTAGTTGCGGCACGTGGGCTCAGTAGTTGCAGCGTGCGGGCTCAGTAGTTATGGCTCGCAGGTTCTAGAGCGCAGGCTCAGTAGTTGTGGCGCACAGGCTTAGTTGCTCAGCGGCATGTGGGATCTTCCTGGACCAGGGATCGAACCCGTGTCCTGTGCAGGTGGATTCTTAACCACTGCGCCACCAGGGAAGTCCTTAAAATCCTTTTAGACTGATAAATACCTCTATTTTTTTTAACCTCTCAGTATTTTTTTAACTGACTTTATAAAATTCTTCTGGGTAATCATATTTTAAAGCAAAAACAACTCAATGCTTTGTAATCAAGATTGTGTTTAGAGCATGCTTTTTTATCCCTATGGAAATGAATTCAAGGATTCTTAAAAATTAATAAGACAAAAAGAACATTAGAAAGTAAAAATCTTTTTCTTTCTTTCATAAAGATGCTACATTTTCTGTGGAGTTACTAATTTATTGAACTCAGCTATCTTTGTTAGCCAGAAGTATATTTCTCTAAATAATGAAAATTGGAATATAAGGTTACACATAAGTTAGAAATCAATAAATAGTAAATCACCATCAAAGTATAGTGTAATTTATGTATGACATTGGGTCCTAAGAATAGTTATAGAACAAAACAAATACGTCTGTTTTGTCAACTTGGGAGACGTCCAAAAGAACATGGGAAGCATTAAAATTTGTGTTGAGAATGCCAGGTGTCTATAGATAAATTCTAGCATTAGAATTAGCATTTGTGGCCACTCTGTAGAAGGATAACATACACATTGAGCTTGTTCTCTTAATGTTATTTTTGGAATACTAATTATAATTTCTACATATATTTCAAAAGATGTCTGTTTACTTAACATTGGTATTTTGGATACTCAACACTTGTTTGTGTCTTTAATGTATACTCAACATCTTCTTGAATATACATTAAAATATGCAACTGGTATTTTCTTTTCTCTGGGTACTATAGCCATTTTAATAATGAAAGATGTTAAGTTTTGTCTTTTTTGGTTTATTGATGTAAAGCGTGTGATTTCTTTGAAAATTCCCATAAAAAGTTCTTGTCTTAATCATTCAAGCAGACGTGTTTCTTAATTTCTATAAAATTAGTCGTTGTGTGACTGTCCTAGCATTCATGGGTAACTGAATTGTCGATTAACCTAAAAGTTTTATGGAAATTCTAAGTAATTATGTTTGAAAATTTGCATACAAGGGTGAGCTCCTTGATTGGGTTTTCTAAATATGGCTTATTAATATGCAAATAATTTGTTATATGTTGGAACTTTGCTGGATTTCTTTTGAAAGAAAAATTCAAATGGAATTACTGTTCTGATTAAGATTTTTTAATGCAAAGTTACTTTTATTTATCTCTCTTTTACAGACTGACAGAAATGTGACTGTTATCTTTCTCAGCGAGATTGTTTGGGAAAAGTTTCGTCCAAATACTGGATGCTTTGAGCCATTTGTCTTGTATTTCCCTGATTATAGCATAGGTAAATTTGAAAACATTGTTTTGATAAATGATATTCAGTAAAATAGTTTTTGTTGTTTGAAAGATTAAGCTAACATGTTCAAATGGGAATACTTTGATGTTTTAATCTATTATGGTTTGCTGCCAATCTCAAATAAAATGTTATGTATATTTCTGCACTTACAGAGGTTGTTCTTGCATAATTACTAACGTTTTTTTGAAAGAGCAGTTCTCACATATTTGTAAATAAAGGTGTATTTTCACATTTTTTTAGTCAGTACAATAAGATGTATATATAAGTGGGATTATTACATCCATACAAGTGAGATGTTTAGATTGGCAAAGCACATTAAAATTGTACTGAAATCTTTATATACCATGTACTTGAGTTAAGTACTATGTGGAATGTATCTTTTGATTTTGTAAATCTCATTTTTCATTACTGTAACTCTTACAGTAGCAATTGTCCTAGCCCTTGTGTTTCTTATTTCTTTTTGGTTTGTGTTTAATCTTAAATTTCATAGATCCTAATAATTTTTATCTTTGGAATAATACAATAGCTTTTTTGTTGCTGAGTAGCTTTGTAGATTAATACTGTGCTGTTACTGTGCAAATATGATACTTCTGATTCAAAGATTATAACTGAAGCATAAGATGGTTAGAGGCTATGAAAAAATAACATTCCTTGACCTTGGCCTCAAAACACTATCCCTGTGAACTAATCAGCTACAAACATTCATTATTAAGATCAACACATTTTTGCCTGTTTTCACAAGAACAGCGATCAGATAACACCTCCTGCCTTTGATAATTAACTGAGATAACAAAAAGGAACCCAAAATAGATGAAGGGAACCCTTAAATTTTTCATAGCTCCTCTTCTATGAAAAATCACAAGGAGAAGAGAAAAGGGTAGGAAGAAAAGGAATAAGTCAAAGGATTTCATAAAAAGAAGTTCTTTTTACTTACGTCATGACCGTTAGATGTTAAAGTTTTTCATGACCCATTTAGTGAAAAATTATTAAAAAATGCTGGTTTTCTAGTGAAGTTGAAATTAAAGTATGCTATAATGAATTGTAGAATTTGATTAAATTTTATAAAAAATAAGGATACAAAGCTGCAGAGATGGAGAGAATTTGAGGACATAATTAAATAATTAAAGTGACCTTGCTAATTTTAGAAAGTGTTAGCTAATAGATTTTTTTAAAAAATAAATTTATTTATTTATTTTTGGCGGTGTTTTCTTTGTTGCTGTGTGCAGGCTTTCTCTAGTTGCGGTGAGTGGGGGCTACTCTTTGTTGCGGTGCGCGGGCTTCAGTAGTTGTGGCGCGCAGGCTTAGTAGTTGTGGCTCGTGGCTGTAGAGCGCAGGCTCAGTAGTTGTGGTGCATGGGCTTCGTTGCTCCGCAGCATGTGGGATCTTCCCCGACCAGGGCTTGAACCCATGTCCCCTGCATTGGCAGGCGGATTCTTAACCACTGAGCCACCAGGGAAGCCCTAAGCTAATAGATTTTTGAAAAATGTATAATGTGGAGCCAAGTTCATCTGATTATTAAATTTTAGAGCCTTTAACGTATTAGGTTTTTTTTATAATTCAAAAGCATCATAATCATACAAAAAAAGTTCAAAAAGGAAGCATTAATTGATAAGCCAAATTATAGTCAGAATAAGTAAGCATGGAACCAGGGCAAAAGGATAATCTTAGTGTCTAAGTCGTCTAATCATAACTTGATACATATGTCATCTGTAGAAATATGGTATCTGATGTTCAGGACACTTTCCTCTTAGCAGTATCACTAGGGCCCTAATTTGGATTTCTTGTTTTCTCTCTCCCACACGCAGACTGCTCATCTTTTGGTAATGCTTTGTGTTTTTTTGTTTTTGTTTTTTCCTTCAGGTGGATTATAGTGCAGTTGATCAGGTTTTTGGTTTAGTTATTGAATCAATCAGAATAAGTTAGGTTATTCTCTAGTTAACAGTCTGAAAATCTCAATGACTTATAATTTTCCACCTCACAACCTTTGTGCTATTTTTGTCCTACATTTTACATATACATTTATTATAAACCTTATAATATATTACTATTTGGGCTTTACAGAAATAAAAAGGCAAGGTGGAAAATATCTTTTATTGTTTATCCTGCTGGAGATTTGTTGAGCTTTTTGGATATGTGAGTGTATAGTTTTAACTTTGGAAAAGTTTCAGCCATTATTTCTAAAAATATTTTATCTGTGTCCTGTCGTTCCCCCCCACCCTGCTCCCCACACCTTTTTCTGGGACCATGTTACATGAATGTTAGACCTTGTGATATTGTCCTGCTGAATCTCTTATTTATTTAAATTTTACATCTTTTTTTGTCCTCAGTGTTTTATTTGGGATAGCTTTTGTTTCTATGTCTTCAAGTTCACTGATCTTTTTATCTACAAGTGTGTAATTTGCAATTAATCCAAGCCAGTGGAATTTTTCACTACTGACCTCATTATGCTTTTGTTTTCCTTTATATTCTTGAGCATATGAGCATGTTTATAATAGTTGCTTTAATGTTCTTGTCTACTAATTCCATTACCTCTTTCATTGTGGGGATGTTTCTATTGACTAATTTTTCTCTATTATGGGTATCCATTATGCTTTCACATGTGTTTAGTAATTTTTGATTGAATGATAGGTATTAAATTTTTTGTTGCATGTTGGACTTTTTTCTGGTTAAGCATTTAAATTACTTGAAAATACATGTGACCCTTTTGAGGTTATTTTTAAGCTCTTTTAGAGAGAGGGTCTAGAGCAGCCTTTATTCCAGGGCTAACTTTAGCTCCACTTCTAAGATATAGCCCTTTTGGGTTCTCTGCTGAATGTCCCATGTATTTAGTATAGTTTCTCCATTCTTACTGGTGGCAAAATGAACAGTTTATAGCCCTGTCTGAACTCTGGAAATTGTTTGACTTACAGCTCTCTAGTAATTGTTTTTTCCCCAGAAGTTGTTCTTGCTTGTCCTTTTGAGGTTTTACTCTATGCATATAAGTACTGGTATTCAGCTAAGAGTCAAGGGCAACATCTAGGCAGATTTCTGGGGCTCTTTCTCTGCATAGCTTCCTTTTCTCATGTATTCTACCCTGCACATTCTAGCTACCTTAGGTCTCTCTTCTCTGATCTCTGTCTTATCAACTCACTGAGATTAATGGGCTCCCTTTGGAACTCTCCTGTACCACAGTTCTAAAATTACCTCTAGTTAGAAAGCCTGGCTGATGGTAAAACTCACCTCATTTCACTTTTCTCATGTATCACAGTCCTTTGTTGCCTATTGTTTGATGTCTGAAAATAATAGATAAAAAATAATATAAAAATAATAAAAATAATAGTAAAAAAATAATTGTTTTCTATATTTTGTCCAGTTTTTAGTTACTTATAGGAGAGTATTTCTGGACCCTCTTACTCCCTTATGACTGGCAGCAGAAGTCCCTCTCCATGTTAGAAATGGTTGTTCTTGGTGTGTTAGACCATAGTTTGATAGTGAAATTTTAATACAGCAGAGGACCCATCAAGTGATTTCTCCTTCCCTTTATTTATTACCTGCTAGTACACTGCTTTCAGCTTTCTGTTAGAGATGGGATTTTTAGTAAGTTTGACTGTTAGAGCTGGTATGGCTTCCTTAATGTTGAGTTGTACTCTGAGAATTTGTCTGTAGCCTGTATAACTAAGCAGCTGGTCTACTTTTGTTGCAACCCAGTGAAAGTTCTAATTCTTAGAAGACTTTAGTCAGAACTGAAATGGGCCAGTGGTCATATATAATCAACTTTCTTATGAGGTACTGAGTGTCACCTGTAAGGGATATCCCGAAGAGAGTCAGGAGGAGCTTAGGAGTGCAGTCTAAGCTGGAGACTTAACTGTTTTCCAGGTTTCCTCATCCATGCATTTAGAGACCACCTTTTTGCCTATGTATGTCTGTCTGACCGTTGATCCCTTTCTTCCTTTCCTCCCTCCCTTCTTTCTTTCATCTATCCAGTTATTTGTCAGCTTTTATGGGGTTGGCCAAAAAGTTCTCTCGGGGTTTTCCGGGTTTTTCCGTAACATGTTATGGAAAAACTCAAACTTTTTGGCCAACACAATATATAAATATCTTTATCTCCAAGTTTTAAGGCACCTTTAGAAATTTTTAGTGTATCAAATATTTGTTTTAAAAAGCTTAGTAACATTAAATTTAAAACTATTACATGTAAAAATACATAGACTCCAAAGTCAAGTTTTGCACTTTGTGTATTTTTTTTCAGTGGTTGTGATATTAAAATACAGATCTAGTAACAGTCTCTATCTGGAATTCCTTCAGGATAACATTCTAGGCATGAGAATAGGCTTTGAAATGTTTTTTGGGCTTTTGTTTGTTTGTTTGTTTTGTTTTGGCCAACTGCCCTGTTTGAAAGAGCCCATTAATATAACTATTTCTAAATTTCTGTATATTAGTATGTATTGATAGGCCATATATATTGTTATGTACCTATATCTAACTGACTGTGAGGAATAAGACAGTAGTTAAAATCAAAGGCTGATGGTAAATGGGAAAGTATCCATGGTAAAAATACTCACAGGGATTCTTAGACAAAAGGAAATTGACATGATCAGAACATCCCATGAGAATTTTCACTTGTAAGTATTGTGAAAGTCTTGAATCCTGTGGAAGTAGGCTTAAGGTACTAGTCATGTTCAAAGAGCTCTTAACTGAGAAGTCTAAAGAGACCATTGCATCAAGAAGTCAGAGGGAATTGCAATAAGGAATGAATGAATGACTGATTTATGTGCTATAACTGGGAAATTTTGAATAATAGGTCGTTTCTTTTTAGTTTTAACTGTGCTTCTACAATATGATATTTCTAGCAGGATAAAATACAAGTTTAGGACTCTAAACATGTGATACTGTATAAGGAGTTTAAGGTAGAAGAGAAATAAAGATACCAAAGTTGTAGGAAGAAAACACATTTTATAAAGAAAGGGAATGACAAAGTAAAGATGAAGATTTTAATTAAAAAAATCATGAAAAAAAAATCATGAGTTCTTTTCACTTTACAAAAAATGAGCATTTTCCAGTTTGGTGGTAGTTTATGTAGTACCCCTTATTTTTATCTAGTTGATTTACTTAATTGGTAGAAAAATAAGTGGAATCCATATTATTTTTTTGCCCTTGATATTGATGTTGCCCGTTATAAGGTTCTTGTGATTTTCTTTAGATGTCATTGCTTCGTATTTGTCTTAAGTAAAATTTAGTAATTTTTTTTTAGAATGTTAGGTTCATAATTCTTTTACCTCAGTTTTAAAACTTGTATCACTTTTACATTCTAATCTTGTAACTGTTTCATTGTTCCTAACAATTGCTGAGCCTGTGTATTTATTGTTTAAACCTTTGTTATAAAATGGTAGAAGATATAACTAGGGTCAGTCATTTCTGTTCATTTGTGTCCTTTGAACAGGTAACCTTCAAAAGATTCTATCCCATGATCATCCTCCAGAATATTCGGCTGATTTCTATGCTGCCTACATTAACATTCTTCTTGGAGTCTTCTACACCGTATGTCGAGATTTGAAAGAGCTCCGGCATCTGGTCCGTGCTCATTTTGTTTAAAAAAAATGTACATCTTTTAATATTTTTCCATGAAGAAAGGGTGTGAGATAGGCTAGAAGCTGAAAATTTATTCTGGAAATTTGGATATGGCCTTTGGGAGCAAATACACCATAAGAAGGTGGAAGTCTGTGGGTTAGTACAAACTTTGACCTGATCAGAAACCTTTCAGTCATTTTTAGTTGTTTCTTTTAATACATCCTTAGGAGTGTTTTTTAATTTCCTCCTTTCTCTTTTCTCTAATTGCAGAAAATGTTTAACTTTATTAAAATTAAAATGAAGATTAACAGAAAGGTGGTGTGAAAACTTAAGCAATTTTATATCTTTTTGTTAATTTTTTGTAACAGAGTTTTTCAGGTTTATATATGTATTGATAGTGGTCTGGAATCTAGATGAATTTGAATATGGTCAGAAGCTTTATATAGGTCTTTCATTAGCCACTGACCTTGAGTTAGTAATCTTTATATAAAGGATTACTTTTTTTTTTTTTAACGTCTTTATTGGAGTATAATTGCTTTACAATGGTGTGTTAGTTTCTGCTTTATAACAAAGTGAATCAGTTATACATATTAAAGGATTACTTTGAATATTTATATAAAAGATTACTTTAAAAAGTTTTTAAAAACATTAGAATAGCTGTTTATACTTCATAGGCAGTTTGGAAAATAATTGTATTTACTTTAATTTTCATATTTAATTTAATTTTTACCTTTCTGCTTTAGTTGTGGGGATCTGAAAAGGAGGAGGCAAGAATATCTGGTTTCACTTTTAGAACCTTTTATTAATACTTAAGGTCTTATCTCCATGTAACAGAAAATGGTAATATATCTAAGGCTAGAAAACAGTTACTTTCAAAGGAACAGATTCTATATCTCTTGGTACATTTTCTTTGCTTTGCTCTTTTCTTTGCTCTGAAAAGTGTTACTTAGAGGGATTCCGTGTGTATTTGAGATAGAATATAGGAGAAAATGACCATTTAAAATTGTGTTCACATTTAGTATGTTTTTGGAACTTTTAAACTTTAGGCCTCTTCTGATTTAGTTGTACGTTTCGAGCATCTTCTGAGTAGGGAAAAAAACAGAAGACAAGCTGTTCTAGTTCAAGCTCATCACTAACATCTCTCTGGAAGTTGAATGTCTGGGACTCCTGGTGCCCAAGGGAAATGACGACAGGGGGGCTTACAGAGAGGAGAGAGGGTCAGTGCACGGTCTCAGCGTGAGGTGGAGTCAGGAGCAAATACTCATCCATTGTCCTTCCTGGGAAATAACTTGTAGCTTCTACTCCGTAGCACTGATGTCCTTGAATCCTGTGGGAATCTGTGCTGGCAGCCATTTCAAAGTAGATTATAAAGTACAAGAAGGAGGAATTATTTAGCGAAACTATTAGTAGGAAGAGAAAATGTGAAATTTAAACATGGTTTTTATAAAGTCCTTTGGGTTTCACTGAGGAATGATTTTATTTAGGGATGAGGTTACAGCTTTTTATGTTATTGTTACATCATATTGATAAACTTGAAGCTTGAAGTATGGTTTAAGTCTTTACTACTACTAGTAATACTAATAAATATAAGAAATGATCTTTAAGCATTGGAGAAATAATAGTATAGTGTTCTGTTTTTCTGAGTATGTAGAACATAGGAAAATAAATATATGTTGTCCTTTTTCCTTCAAATGGTTACTATTATTTGTTTTAAAGTTTGTAAGTGGCATATTAAGAGTTTAATAAATCATCTGCAGAATATTCTTTTTAGGCATGTTTTCTATGTGCTTTTTTTTTAATATAATAAATTTATTTATTTATTTATTTTTGGCTGCGTTGGGCCTTCGTTGCTGCACGCAGGCTTTCTCTAGTTGTGGCGAGCGGGGCCTACTCTTTGTTGCAGTGCACGGGCTTCTCATTGTGGTGGCTTCTCTTGTTGCGGAGCACAGGCTCTAGGCGTGTGGGCTCAGTAGTGGCTTGCGGGCTCTAGAGTGCAGGCTCAGTAGTTGTGGCGCACAAGCTTACTTGCTCCGTGGCATGTGGGATCTTCCTGAACCAGGGCTCGAACCGGTGTCCCCTGCATTGGCAGGCAGCTTCTTAACCACTGTGCCACCAGGGAAGCCCCTATGTATGTGCTTTTAAATTTGCTTTGGGAATTGTTATATTTCTTTATATCTAGAGGCTGATACATTAGGCAGGATTTAGCCAGTTAAGGAATATTTTACATATTGTTTTACTGTTGTTATTGATAATTGTGGTTTTATTGTTGTAGTAATAAACTATAATAACATTTTACTTGAGCAATTATATTGAAATAAAATTGCCTGAATTCTAATAAAATTTTTACTTGAAAAATAATATCTAATTGTGGTAGATAAGTGCTTTTTTCTCTTTTTTTTCTTTGTTTATAGGCAGTACTTAATTTTCCTAAATATTGTGAACCTGTTGTTAAAGGAGAAGGTAACTATAATTTTACTATAATAATATTTCTTTTGAAAAAAGTTTCTGTAATATCTAAATTATTGAAATTTTCTCTCTTTGGAGTAGCAAGTGAACGTGATACTCGCAAACTCTGGAGAAATATTGAACCTCATTTGAAAAAAGCCATGCAGACTGTTTATCTCAGGGAAATATCAAGGTAATTTTCTATTTAGTATATGTAATTTTTTCTATATTTGGGATATCCACTAAAGTGTACATGTTTTCCTTTACCTTCTTCACAAAAAACTCTTATGATTTGAATCATTTCTTATTATTTTGGGAAGGACAAACAATTTTTAGCCAATATGTTACACAAGGCATATTTCTAATAATTGCTAATTTTTTTAAATCTGGAAAGCTATAGGAAAATCAGTTTCAGCTTTGTTTTTTATATTTATGTTAGATATTTGAATGGTATAATAAAAAATTGATTATTAAAGAAATGTATAAGTCAAGTCATAAATCTACATGTGTGTTGTTAGACTTTCATAGTAATGAAACTGCTTAGGAGACATGGTTGCACAGACATAGAGTAGTGAGAAGAACATAGTTTTGATTTCCAGCTTAGCCATTTTCTGCCTTATGGGGTCTTAGCAATTCACCTAAAACCTCTAGATCTCGGATCCCTCTTCTAACAATCCTTAGACGATTTCAATAATATATGTGAAGATGATTTGTGGATAATAAAGTGCCTTATAGGTGTTAGGTTTAGCCTACGTTACAAAGCAACATAGGAAATTTAAAAACGTCGACGCTTTTTGTCTTTTTTCACTTTCTAATCAATTTTGTTACATTTTTATTTCATGAATACCTTATTCTATAACTACTTTGTGCTTGATTTAATTAGCTGATTTTAAGAATGTAATAGTTTCTGAATAAGTAGAAACATTACAAAGATATTATTATTCCTCTTTTTAATAATTGATGAGAATTTTTGGAAGTCACAGAATAGAAAAGCTTGTGATCTGATCTTTTAAAGGCAGAAAAATTTGGATGCTTGTTAAAGTGACTCTTACATAGTAATACAAGGACTTCCAGTTTCCCATAGGATAATGTTGGCCATTAAGCCAACAATCAAGTTCTCTCCACAAGGTCAGTAAGGAAAGCAAATAAAATCACTCATAACCCTTGCCTGCAGTATGACTAGGAGTCTACAGAGCTGACTGTAAACTTCAGTTTATATGTAAATAGTGAAATAAATAGCTGAAGCCAGCAGAGCCGACTGGGGCTTATGCTGAAGTGAAAAGTTAAACAAAGGCTTTAAGGAAAAGAGGAGAGGACAGTGGGGACAGGGGATGGGGTCGACTTGTAGTGATGAAATACAAATGAATCACCTCCAGAGAGAGAGTCCAACCCTGAGTGGGATAATACTGAGAACAAGTGAGACCTGAAGGATTAGAGCACCGGCTACTGAAGAATCAAAAGGAAGTGTTTCAAGAGTATGTAGATAAGAATTAACAAGGCAGATTTGGGAAAGTACTGTTTTTGAGGGGAGACGGAGAGGTGATTTGGAAGGACATGGCATCTCCTGGAGGCTTGGTGGTGAAGAATGAAGCAAGGGGTGGAAATTAAGGCAAAAATATGTCACTTACAAAGGAAAGTGAATCTGTAATAAAGCAAGACAACAAGTGAGCAACATTTTCAAGAAACTTAAGGAGAGAGGATGTGTAAGCCAAGGAATTTTATATCTAGCCAACCTGTCATTCAGGTATCGTGGCTATAGAAAACCAGTTTTAAACATGTGAGAACTCAGGGAACACTATACTCAAAAACACTTCCTCAAGAGTCTGCTAGTGACAGTGTTGGTGCAATGGAGATGACTGGGGAAACCAGCAAAAGGAATGATGAGCACCAAATTTGATTAATTTTAGCTCAAAACTAAAAGATGGGAATGAGGGTAGAAGAACACTATGTATATGTTACATACTTTGACGGGGTGGGAATAACACAGTTACAAAGTTAAAAAATGGGAAAAGAAGAGAAAGAGAAAGGGCAAAGAATAAACTCACTGTTTGCTGTACAGGTAAAAGAGGGCGTCAGAATAATTCAGAACCTAAAACTATTAAAAAAAGTACTCAAAGAAGTCTCACACCCCATTATTCCTTTCATTCCTTTCCTAACCACATATATAATTTCTGATTTGTACTCACCTTCTCTTACAAGTATGCATATATAACATAACATCTTTATATATGCAATTAATATATAATCTGTAGTATGTTTCTTTCACAAAACGGTATAGAACACAGAAATAAGCATTGCTAATTTGACCTCCTGCCTTACCGAGGCATTCTGAAAACCTTTTTCTTTAATGGGGTACACCCATTTATATTTATTGATAGGAAATATATATGTTTTATTAACTGTTGTATTAATTTGCAGAATTTCCTATGTGGTTATTTTCTTTGTCTTTTTGAAAAAAAATTTTGGTATTTAGGGCAGTTTGCATTTTTGTTCCTTTATAATAACAGCATATATAATGCCCTTGGTTACCTTTTTGTCACACTGTGCAATAAAGGACCAGTGAGACTCTCCAATAGTGTAGTAGAGAAATGGCATTCTAAGCCTGGTGATATCTCCTGGTCCATTTGAAATTTCTTCACAGTAAATGACTCAGCTGTTTTCCCTGCTACCCCCAACCTCCATTCACCCGTGTATAATAAAATTTTTACTAAATTAAAGAATAATAATCATCACATATTTCATATTTTCTAATTGAGATTAAATAATTGGGATAAGCAGAATAAAGAAAAGGAGAATAAAGCTATAGAAGGTTAGATGCTCACTCAACAAACTGTTATTGGGAATATATGTTGGTTTTATAGCTTTTATAAGCAATTTGGACAAATTATGAAAAAGTCTCCAACCTTGTTACCTGGTAGTGGAACTAAGAGCTGAATCCTTGTAGAATGCCTGCAGAGTTTGTGTTATTGACTGGCTGAGTGTCCCTGGACAACTTAACCTGTGGGCCTCAGTTTTCTGATGTAATGATACTTACTTCAAGAAATTGTTACAGAGTTTACAAATGGTGTATAACAATTGTATTTAATATGATAACTGGAATATTGGGAGTTCTGTTGTATGGTAGGTGATGTTATTTATTTGTTGGTGCTTTTTGATAGCTTTATAATTATGATCAGGAAAAGAGATTTTAAAAAATTTAACATCTGGGCATTGATATATAAGTTTATATTGTTCTAATATACACTAAATGATTTTGTAGAGGTACCAACATGTATATGTTATTTGTCTTATTTATAAGGAAATTAAATGTATTTTGTCAAATAAAATAGTTTTAGTTTTTCTACGGCTTTGTTTTAAGTACAGTACATTGATTTTATATGTTTGCAGTCCATCATTGCTCTTTCATTTTTTTTTTCAGTTCACAGTGGGAAAAGCTACAGAAAGATGACACAGATCCAGGACAACTGAAAGGTATCAAAGGAAGTGTTGAGACAATTACCAGAGACACTTCTTTAATTGATTACTAATAATCAAGATACTAAAGTTAACACTAAAGATAGTATCAGTCAGTAGTGTTATAAAAGATAATTTACAAGCTACCATGATTTTTTTTTTTTTTTTCCTGCACCACGCAGCTTGCAGGATCTTAGTTGCCCGACCAGGGATTGAACCTGGGCCCCAGCAGTGAAAACATCAAGTCCTAACCACTGGACCGCCAGGGAATTCCCTACCATGATATTTTAATTAATGATTTTCTTTTAAGCAACACACCAATGTAATAGGAAGAAATGAAGTTTGAATACCAGTTTCTACATGTTGGGTTATATCAGGTGAAAACCAAGCAGTTTATATTTCTTTAAATGCTTGTGTTAAAACAATCAATTGTATACCTAATTTTATCTCAGTATATATGTATTTCATGAGTTATGGAATAAAATTCAATTTTATGTTAATGTAGTTTAGGGGATGCATTTCATTTGGTTATATTTTGAAAGTTTTGTGCTTTTGTTTTCTTTAAAGAAACTATTACTTTGGGTTTTTCCCAACAGAACTACAGTTGACCCTTGAACAACACAGATTTGAACTGCATAGGTCCACTTATACACGGATTTTTTTTCAATAAATATACTGGAAAATTTTTTGGAGATATACAGCAATTTGAAAAAACTGGCAGACGAACTGCATAGCCTAGAAATATCAAAAAAATTAAGAAAAAGTTAGGTATGCCATGAATGCATAATATATATGTAGGTATACATATAACATACAAAATATGTGTTAATTGACTGTTTGTTATCAGTAGGCTTCCAGTCAGCAGTAGGCTATTACTAGTTAAGTTTTTAGGGAGTCAAAAGTTATATGCAGACTGCAGATTTTCTACTGTGTAGGAGAGTGGTGTCTGTGCCCCTAACGTTCCCCCACCCCGTATGGGTCAACTTTACTTTTACTTTAAAAAACAGTAAAGCAACTATCTAAAATACTCTTATTTAAAAGTTGGGTCAGTAGCCAGTGGTGGGGGAAGTGGTATGAAATGAAGTGGTATTGAGATTCCGTTTTGGTTTTTATTTTTTAATTTAATTAATTAATTAATTAATTTTTAAAGATTTATTTATTGTTTATTTTATTTATTTTTGGCAGTGCCAGGTCTTAGTTGTGGGATGCGGGATCTTTCATTGCGGCGCGCGGGCTTTCTCTCTCTAGTTGTGGCGCTTGGGTTCCAGAGTGCATGGGCTCTGTAGTTTGCGGCACGCAGGCTCTCTAGTTGAGGCGCGCCAGCTCAGTAGTTGTGGTGCACAGGCTAGTTGCCCTGCGGCACGTCGGATCTTAGTTCCATGACCAGGGATCGAACCCGTCTCCCCTGCATGGTAAGGCAGATTCTTTACCACTGGACCACCAGGGAAGTCCCTGTTTTGGTTTTTAAATGCTTGAAGTACCATACAAGTGATTTTCAGTTGTGTGTTGTGATGGAAAGAAATAGATACTAGAGTTTAAAAAAATCTGCAGTAATTTGCTCTGCTGCCTGTGTGCACTTGAGCCCAACTCAGTGTCTATCTAAAATGGAAAGAATATCTACTTTTAAGTTACTGCAGAGATTCAGAGATGCTTAAGGAAAGCACCTAGCACAGTGTCTTACACATACAAGATATTTCAGTAAATATCAGATTCCTTTTTCCCTTCCCATAAAAATCATTGCTGCTTGACTGACTCTATTGTTTTATTTATCCATTCATTCAGTTATTTCCTTTGTACAGGGTACTGTAGGGATACAAAAAAGCATTAGACTTGGCTTCTTCAGTGAACACTGTAGCTTAGTAAGAAATATCACTTAGTTTAATTAATTCTTTATATAAGGTATAAAGTTATGTGGACCGTAAGTAAAATACACAAAGTAGGAATTCACAGTAGAGACAGATTTTCTCTTTTGGTGTGGTAGGGGAGCATCAGGGAAGGTTTAATGGAGAGTGTGGCTTTGAAGGGCAGGACTTTAGAAGAGGCAGAGCCAAACAAAAATAACAGAATGAGCAGAGCATATCATTAATAATGTTTCCCCCACCACCATCATTATCATGGCACTTTAAGCTCAGGGCACTTTAAAATCTTTTGACTAGAGGGTACCATATGAAAGTCAAAAGATAAGTGAGAAAAGGTAAGAGACACTTAAAATCTAATGGTAGCCTGTTAAATACCTTCATAAAAGTATTTTGTTGTCTAGGTCTCTCGGCATATACTCAGGTGGAACTTCCATATTACTCTAAGTTTATTCTCATTGCTGCATACCTCGCTTCTTATAATCCAGCAAGAACTGACAGAAGGTTTTTCCTTAAGGTAATCATTATTTCTTTTTCACTTTATTTTTGCAGATCTAGGGAATATTTTGAAATTCCTCAACACCTGTAAATTTGTAAGGGATAGAGATTAGAATAAGAGATTCCTAAATATGTATTTAGGACTCATTCTTTAAAGATTTTATTTATTTATTTTCCTTTAATCATTTATTCTCTATTTCTCACTTTACCTTTGCCAGTCAACAATGTTATTTGAGAACTTTCTTTAGGATATTGGGGGTGAGTGAGTGCCACTTTTGGGGTGGGGACAGTCGCGGAGCAGACAGGCTAAAAAAGAGGTGGTATTAGTGTCTAGTAAACATGATATGATAAACAGCTTGCAGGGAAGTGTTGAGCAAAGAAGGCTTCATGGAGGGGGTAGCATTGCTTGCTGAATTTTGAAAGACAAACAGAAGTTAGTCTGAAAATGACAGCAAAAGACAATATTCCTGAAATGAATGTTGATAATAAAATCTAGAGGCCCTCAGAACTTTATCCATCAATGGAGCATTCCTCACAATTAAACTTCCCAAGAGGGTTTCTTTGGGATGTGTGAGCCATTACCTCAGTCACCTTCCACCTAAGCAAACACCAACTCTCCTTCTCCAGAATGAACGGGTGCTCTGTGTGGTCTTCTCCCTATAACCACTCGCTCTCTCTTACCAAGGCATTATGTCAAGTGGGTGAAAATTATCCTTGCAGCCCGATACATTTTGCTACACATCCTAAGCAAGTCCAATTACAAGCTGATTAATAAAAAAATTCAAACTGAACTTTTCTGTTTCCAGAACTTAGCTGTTTTTCCTCCTAACTCCCCGAGCTCTTGTTTACATTGGTTTCTCCATCTAGAATTCCTTCCTCTCCCATCTCTACATGCTTAAATTCCACCTATTCTTTTTTTTTCTCCTCATTTAATCATTTATTCTTGACTTCTCACTTTAAGATCACAGCCCAAATGGGTGAAGTAGGTAGTTTCACAGAAGAGTTCAGGTATACCTTAGGTAATAATTCTACATTTAAAAAAATGTAAATAAGGTTTTGTTAAAAATATGAGAGATGGGAATGATTTTAAGGGTCGTAACTCCTTTATTGTTCTAAAGCTCCTACTATAGTATCATGTACTCCATACATCATTATCCAGAACATTCAGGAGGCTCTCTGCATGTATATTAGTTGGAGAAATCTCATTTTAGAATTTTCTTGTTGAAAACAAATAATATGCAGTTTGATTTATTATTAAATATAATACATTTTTGTCTCTTTATTTTTTGCCTATCTCTACCACTAGTCTTTGGTTTCAAGAGGGCAAGGACTGCATCTGTATTTTTTCCCTACTATTGAATCCCAAGTGCTTAACTAAATGCTCTCAATTTTATGCGAATTGACAGCCTGCCTTACAGAATGAATTGAAAACCCGTTTATCTTTGGAAGTTTTGTTTTTATAGAAATAAATGTGCTGTAATAAATCAATATAAGTTCTTTTAGGAAATGTCTCTTATTTTGAAACCTCTTTACATGCACAAGTAATCTTGTGTACAATCAAAATTGATTTAAAAAGCCTAAAATATGTTGGTATTTTAAAGTGATGTTTTAGGTGATAAATAGAATAAAATAAAAAAGCCTAAGATACATAAGTTAGTCTTATGTGTATCATGTTTTAAACAAATTATGCTTTCTGGTTTTGTGGAGTACTATCTTTCATCTTAAAAATTATTTTGCTTAATTGCAGCATCATGGGAAAATTAAGAAAACCAACTTTCTAAAGAAACACGAAAAGGTATTTATGTTGTAATTTCTTTAATGGGAAAAACTTACAAATTTAGACTATTATAGGAAGTAGGTAAATGCATAATTGTATGCATTTACATAGTCATTTGGATGTAAGAAGTTACTTGTATTGATATGGTACCATCATAATGCTGTAGTAGTATTTTGATATGTTGGATACAGTGATTGGGGAGGCACAATTCAGGTGAGCTGGTTCTAGAGATAAAAGGGAGTTGACAAAATTTTTCTAGTGAATTAATAGATGAAAAAGGTCACCCTGGAATTTTAAATTAAATATAGCATAGTTTCCTCTGTTGCCCTTCGAAACACCACAAAGATGGCATTGAAGAAATGAAAAAGGTTAAACTAACAAGGACTAAGCAGATGAGAGATCTATAAAATTTGGAATTGACTAGTAGGTAGATATGCCGGTGACTAAGCACATCAGAGAAGGCTGAAACCTAACCCCCAAAACAAGCTGATTTGACCCAAGGAATCTGGAAAAGCTTAGGAATTAGAAGCACTAAGCAACTTTGAAGGTAGGGGTGTGGGGCAAGTTGAAATTGGCAAAAGGAGCATTTAGACTGTTCAGCTCTCTCGTACATCTTAACCACTGCGGTTTCTCCTGGCAGAAGATAGGGAAGTTAGAACTGTAGACTTTGCACTATAGAAGCTGTGAGTTTTGTTTCTCACTCTCATTGTTAAAAGCAGTTTTGCTCAGTATACACTTCTGAATTGAGGACATTGTTTTACTGTCTTCTGGCTTTATTACTGCTAAAAAAAAACTGCTGTGAGTGTCTTATTCCTGTGTTATTCCTGTTTTCTCTGGCTGCTTTCAAGTTCTCTTCTCCTTTCACTTTAGTCTTCTTACAGTTTCACTGTAGTGTATCTGGTATTGAATTTCTTTTTACTTGGCATTAGTTTTGCTTCCTAAATTTGAAAATGATGCCTTTATTTAATTCTGGTAAATTCTCAGTCATTAACTTTTCAAATATTGCCTCTCCTCCATTCTCTCTTACATGTTTTCCTGAGACACTGGTTAGGCTTATGATAGACCTTTTCACTCTACCATCTGTGTTTCTTAAGTCTTCCATATTCTTCATTCCCTTTCATCTCTGTGTGCTATGTTCTGGGTAATTTCTTCAGTTCTCTGTTCTTGTTTTCTCTTCACCTTTGTCTGATCTGCTATTTACATCAATTTTGTAATTTCAGTAATGTTATATGTAATCTTCAGAAGTTTTTACTGGTTCATTTCAAGTCTATCTGATCACTTTAATATTTTTCCTAGTCATATTTTTCTTGAACGTAAAACCTATTTAATATTCTGTGTCTTATATTTCAGTGTTAGGAATCCTTGTTAGTCTAATTCCACGTTTTCTATTTTTGCTGACTTGTGCACATAATGTCCTGTTTCCTGAACATTTTATTGTTTTTAATTGTTGGCTGAAGTTAATCTTTGGAATTTTTGAGGCCTGAGATGTGTTCCTTTAGAAAGGTTTTACACGTACTTCTCTGCAAGCACTTATGAACACCGGTAACCTGGGATCATTTGAAATTCAGTTCTCAGCCTGGGGACTTGCAGACCACAAAGCTATTGTGCATTCTGCCCCCACATCAGCATTAGCTCTGGCTTCTAGTTAAAAGTCTCAGGGAAGCCTTTTTTCTTGCATTCACACAGAGCTAGAGTTTGGCAGGCAGATTTCCTCACCAAATCCATTTGCTTGGCATTGAAAGACTTTTCCATTATGCCCTTTCACTGAGACATCTCTGATTAGGCTCTCCACTATAGGCAGATCATTGATTTTGTACCCTCTTTCTTATGTATGTAGCTGCTTTGGGTCATAAAGGATGGGTAGGAGGAGAGAGTACTTCTGGCTGAGGTAGGGAGGGAAGGATGTGTAATAGGGCTTGCATTTTGAGTGGGCACTCAGGAATGGCGAGGATTAGATATGCAAAGATGGGAGGAGAAGACATTTTAGTTGAGGAAATGGTTTGAGCCAAGAAACAGAGGTAAGATAGTATAGGGTATATACAAGAAATAATGAAATAAAATTGGCTGGAGTGTATGGTGAGTTTGAGAGAAAAATCAGTTGAGGCCAAACTGTGGAAGAATTTCCTTACTCACCAGTTAAGGGAAGAAAGCGCATATCTTCACCTCTGTAATCTCGTCACTTGGTGGTAATTGGTGGGTGTTTATTGCGCAAATGAATAAATTGAATGAATGAAAGAAGGAAATCAAAGAATGAACGTAAAGCTAAGAATTTTAGGCCTTATTCTTTAGACAGAAAATTATTTAAGAATGTTGAAGAGGGAGATATATGAGTGCTGATCAGTGAGGACTGTGAAAGAGCTGGCACTTTAGACCATCCTTGCGGAATGAGTGGATTTGTACAAGTCTAGGAAGACAGTCTTGACAGAGGGAACCATATGAGCAGACACTGTGAAGTTGTCTTTAGTTCTAGGTGAGCTCTAGTTCTTCTGATGTTATTCTTATAGATTTGACTTTTGTGTTAGCCTCTTTTGTCTTTGGTTCATGTCATTTTAAAATCTGAGCTTAGTTACTAAAATCTATGTACACTTAGTAGTTTCTTTGTATTTTTGTTCCCTCTCTTTTTGAAATCTTACTGAATGCTTACTCTATGCCATGCACTCTGCTAGATACTGTGGACATAGTGGAGAACAGAATAACCATTGTCTCTGCTCTCATGAAGCTCTCAATTTAATAAGGGCATCAAACATTAAAAGCAAACCACACGAATAATAATCATAACAGTTGTTTTAAATCTGTTATGTATCTTCAGTTGTATAGTTCTTTTTCTCTGTATATCCTCAGTTGACACTCATTTTTTAAGATTTTGCTTTTCAGTTCACCTAATGCATGTATGTGATACCAGGTTATCTGCCACTTAGTTTATGTGAAAAAGCAGCATTTTTTCCTCTCCTCACTCATAGTCCCATTCCCCACAATTAAACTTCTTTTAATTGTTCCTAGTTTTAGTTTTTCTGGTATAAATATCTATAACTCTAAGTTTATTTTCCCATCACTGTTTTTCTTGGTTTGACTTGATACCAGTTTTCATTCCATTTTATCTCATTTATTTGGTTTCTTTTTTCGCTTATTTCTTCCATTCGTACAGACTTTCATTCTGTCTAATAAGCTGTTTCTCACACTTTGACTTTCTCTCTAGGGGGGAAGCCAGTTTGCATTTATAGCATACAGAGTCAGTTCTGTGAAGAAGATAAATGTCATATGCCCTTCATGGCACTAGAACACTTTAATTTTAAATTGGAAATGTGTTTTCTAATCACAAAATAAAAAGTGAAAATCAGAAAAGTGTCAGCAGCATTTCACAGTGTGATTCTCAGCCTGAATTGCCTCCCACTTTATTCCCAACACTTCAGGAATTTGCTAATTTTTACTAACCTCAAGTCACTTCTAAGTGTTAATGAGGACAGGGACACCACTTCCATTTAGATAGCTCAACATTTACCTTTATTTTTTTCTTTCTTCCGTCTAATACCATTTCATTCATTATCCTTTCATCCGTTCATTTATTTAACTAACAGTCCCAAGTGCTAGGGATGAAAGAGGTAAATAAAACATCACCTGTTTTCAAGGCATTTGTGTAGAAAAGAAAATACGTATAAACAAGTATATCATGTTGATAATAATAAAAGCTGTTGAGCAGTATAAGCCAAACACTGTTAAGCGCCACATACGATCTTACTTAATTCTCACAATGACCTAATAAATGTAGTTGCTATCATTATCCTCATTTTCTAGATGACGAAACTGAATATGAAAGAGAAATTTAGTAACTTGCCCAAGAATACATAGTTAATATGGTAGAACCAGCATCCAATTCCAGGACTTTCTGAATCCAAAGCCTATCATGATGTTTAACCACTGTTCTTGAACTCATACACCTGATAATGATTAGTATCTAGGATTTTTAAAGCTCATAGAAACTAATAAGAAGAAGGCAAAAATCCAGTAGATAAATGGGTAAACGATACAAAAAGGAACTGGAAATGTCTAACAAACGTAACATGATTATCACCCTCATTCACTAATGAGAGAAATGCAACTTTAAACACCACTGAGGTATTATTTTACACTCTAAGACTGGCAAAACTAAAAAAATGTCTGATGATTCCAAGTGTTGGTGATAATATGGAAGAATAAGAGCCTGCGTGTTCTGCAGGTTGGTCATATCTAATAAAGTTAATATGTGAATGTACTTTACATTGGTCAGGATAGGTTGGACAGTGGTGTAGTGAAAAACAAACTCCCTAACCCTCAGTGGCTTAACATAAAAGTTATGTATTGCTCATATGTATATCCATATTGCTCACGACACAGTTGGATATGAGTTATGTGGGCCTTTTTCATGGTGGTATAGTGATGTCAAGTGAAACATGGTGGCCTCTTAAGTTGTCACCAAAGGTAAAGAAGACTGAAGGATCCAGTGGTTTGAAAGGCCAGGTTTGGTAGTAGCTCACATCACTGCCACCTGTATTGTTGGCCAGAACTCAAACCAGATGGCATCCATCTAACTGCAGGAGGGACTGAGACATGTAGTCTTCTACGTGCCCAAGGAGAAGCAGTGTTGATGAACACATAGCATTCTCTGCCCCCTACTTTAATTGAGCAATCCCACAGAGAAGTTCACACAGGTGTGCAAGGAGAAATGTACACGATTGGCCATCACAGTATTCTTTGTGGTGAATTATAGGGATTCATTTTTTAGGGTAGACAGTGATTTGTCATGAAATGGAATTCTGTAGGGTAATTTAAAAATGGACTAGAGCTACATGTATCAAAATGAATAAATCTCAAAAACATAATGTTGAAGGAAAAAAGCAGTTTGGTAGAGTGCTATGTCCAAAATGATATTTATTTGAGATACTAGATTATGCAAACAATGCTGTATATGGTTTATGGATACATATATAGCAGTAGTAGTTTAAAAATTATCATCAAAATGATAAAAACACCAAATTCTGGATGGTGGTTCCTTCTAGGGAGGGAAGGGGAGAGTGGTATGTGGGAGGGATGCAAGGGGGCTTCAGTTTGTAATGTGATCTAATGCTTTTTTTGCACAAATTGCATAATGCTTGGATGTGATAAAATTGGGTGGTTGCATTGGTATTTATGAATCTCTTTTCTAAATGTTTGAAGTATTTAATAAGAAAAGCATATAAACTTTAAGACCTGGAAAATGATTTCTAAACTATGTTTTAGATATAAATAGCTGAGGTAAATACTTCATTTTGTAATTCTGAGTAGGTTTTTTTTACTTACAGTCATTCTTTTAAAGAAATAGTTGTTCCCATGCTTGTAAATAAAGCTTCTCATTTTATTTGCCCTTGCTCATATAGAGTACTTAAATTATTACATTGCTACTAAAATTATCTAATAGAGTTATCTAATTATCTATAGACCCTTGAGCACTGCAGTTTTCTAATGGCAAGTAATTGTACCATTGACTTTGTAGACAAGTATGAACATTTTACAATCTTAAAAATTTTTAATAAATTTTACATTGTTTCCGACTGGCAGCTTTTCCACATACTATGAAACACTGCATTCATTTTCTAAGCTAGTATTTATTATAACTGATCTTTTTAGAACTATTAATTTTGAACAGATGCATTTTTCAGGCAGTGGCACAAAGAGGAATGGTGAGGAGTTAGTAGTAAGTTCTAGTCTAGGGGTTAGGGCCTAGACCCTTGTTTTGGTTGTACACTGTCTTGACAAATGACTTGGCTAAGTCACTTAACATCTGGTTACAACAGCAAAATAGGGGTGATGTTGGGGCCTAGACTGGGTAGCTTGTGAGTTCTTTAATATTTGTTGATGCTAAATCAGAACATCTTGAAGAAAATGTTGAAAGATAAATCATGATCATATCAGGTCTTTACCTTTAGAGATTGCAAGTTAGATTTATTAGCCTCTTTGGGGAACTGTATACAATGTAAATATGTTGTTATTGGAATTTATAGTACAGAAAGTGAGTGTTCTGCTGTAAGAAGAAAATCCATGATCTTTTTTTCTTATAGACAAGCAATCATCTCCTCGGACCAAAACCGTTTCCACTAGACAGATTATTAGCAATATTATATAGTATTGTGGATAGCAGAGTTGCTCCAACAGCAAATATCTTCTCCCAGGTAACATTAATGATCAGTTATTATGTATCATCTTTACCTTTATGGAATTCTTCAGGTAATGTGATCAGTAGAGTTCCAGGCATTTAGATTTTTGGTCAGCATATGTTACTAATTAAACTATATAATGAACAACATCCTTGGTAAGTAATTGAAATTCCAGATATACAGTTTTCGAGGGTGTTACTGAATTTGCATATATTTAAAGGTATAATTTGATGACAGAAACAACTTGATGTTTCTGGTCTTTTTCTTTTTTCAATAAAGGAATTTTTAAATGATTATAAATATCTTGCTGATTAAATAAAAAAGTGGCTTCATGATTAAATTGATGAATTATAATATAGAAATATAATTTAATGAAAAATTTAGAAATGTATTTATAAGAAAATAATCCATAATATTCTTATTCCTCATATATATACTTTGCAGGTTGACAGTATGCTTTTTTAAAGAAATGATATATTGATATTTTCCAAAATGATTAAGTTCTTAAAATTTTCACTAGATGGCAGCAGTAGCATAAAAATAGGAAATATGACATTTATAAAGTAGCTAAGGTTCTTTTTTTCGGTGACATTTAAGAAAAACCTATTTGTTAAAAATACAGTCACAGTAGATTTCTTAAATGGTCCAGAAAAACAGCACTTAGCACATGGTATGAATGGATAGAAGAAAAACCACATGATGTAACTAGTATTTATTGAAAAGCAAAGTCACCTCATGTTTCAATGAGCATTTTATTTTATGTATATGTTTTTAGGTTGAAAAGCATGTAAATAATAGCATTTACATTTTAATTCACTTCAAATAAATTTGGTTCCTGAATGGATATTAGATTTTGTAATCTAATGCGTGATAGTAACTTTTGATTCTTCATTTAAAGAAGTCTTTGGGGACCAAAAATAGCTATGTTCTCAATGTGCTCAACATTAAAGTTAGATAATTTTTATATAAGTCAACTTTATAGAAAATCGTGTCTACATTTATTACATTTTTGAAGAATGGTAGTCTAGTGAGTTATTAGGTTATGTTAATAACTAGCTAGATGGGTAGGTGGATGGTAGCCCTAATGCTGATAGTTTTAAAAATCTAATTCAGTTTTAATCTGTATTACAGGGATTTTTTTGCCGTGTGTGTGTATGCATGTGTATATATATATTTAAATGCTTTTGTCTGAAATTAATTTTTAGTCAAACTGTACATTAGTAGCTTTCTACATATAATATGTGAGGTTTTTGTTTTGTTTTTGCTGTTGCAATAACTATGAAATAGACATCAGGTATTATGATCTTTATTGTAAGGAATTGAGCCTCGGAGAGTTTAAGTGATTTTCCCACTATGACAAAATGAGTAAATCTTTGAGAATTAAAGCCTAGGGAAGTGAAGGAGACAGTGCTTCTAAACAGAACAGAAAGGTGTTTGTATCACATGTGATTAATATTTCTTGGGTGCCCAAAAATTACGTTTGTGGGAGACACAAAGAAGGATAATAAGTGTGCATTTCTTTCTTCCAGAGAGCTTATAATTTATTCTGGGGGGGCAGATAAAAAAACATGTACATAAAAGTAATATTGTAAGGCTGTAAGTGAATGCTAGATAGTGCTGCTGAGAAGTTTAGAGTAGAAAGAGATCACTTCTGGATTGGACAAGAGGAGAGAACTTGAAGGTATCACAGAAAAGGTGAAAAATGGGGCCGGGCTATATAGAGAATCAGTAGGATTTTTTTCTTTAAATATTTCTAATTTACATACAACATGTTTGTTGTACACAAATGAGTAAATAAAAAAGGAAAAATAATAGTAAAATTAGCTGACATCTTGTTTCCAATGGATAGAATTTATAGAGCTCTAAGAGGGAGGATAATATGACCAAAGGTGTGGGACTAGGAAAAAAAGCAAGACACAGTTGTGAAGTGTCACACCAGATTAGTTGAAAGTAAGCGGGGTTATACTGTAGCAGTGGTAGCAGTCATTGTAGTTCTGATCTAGTACTAATACTGCCACCACCACACGTCACACCTTACATATTGTACCTAACATTGGTAGAGCATTTCCTAGCAGCAGGTCTAGGTTTATAGGGATGGACAATCAAAAATAATGATAGGCTGCTGATTTAGAGATCTACTAGCTACTCTGAGGCTTTGATTATAGATGAACAATGTAACCAGTCTTTGTTTTCAATAATGCCTATAATGTTGTAATTAAACAATTTAGCCCCAAATGTATCTTTATGTTTTAATGAAGCTAAATTCTTTTCAACGTTAACAACCTCAGTCTTTTTATTCTTTATCTCTTCTAACTAGCAGTAATCAAAATGATAAATTTTGTATATTTAAAACACTGCTTTAAATGAACTTATGTTTATTTGATGAGAAATCATTTAGGACTTCAGCTCAGTGATTTCATTTGGGATGCAAAGGTGGGGCAGCGGTGGGGTGGGGTGGTACAAAGGGATAGTTACAGTCATCCCTCCATATCCGTAGGTTCTGCATCCACAGATTCAACCAACCACAGATTGAAAATATTCAGGAAAAAAAAATCCAGAAAGTTTAAAAAAGCAAAACTTGAATTTGCCTCACTGGCAACTATTTACATAGCATTTACAACTATTTACATAGCATTTACATTGTAGTAGGTACTATAGGTAATCTAGAGAAGGTTTAAGTGTATGGGAGGATGTGCATAGGTTATGTGCAAATACTGTGCTGTTTTATATAAGGGACTTGAGCATCCTCGGGTTTTGGTATGGAGGGGTGGTGGGTGGTATCTTGGAACCAATCCCCAGCAGATACCGAGGGGTGACTGTATAACTGGCCCTAGGAAGTTTACCTTTACTTTTGTTTGGTCAGTAGAGTATCAAAGAAAATCAGATAACATACCATGTTTTAAGAACAAAATGTGGCAGAAATTGCATCCAAAAGAAAGGTATTTCTCCCACGTGCCTTATATTTTTTCTTCCCATTTTCTCTTAGTGACTTTTTCTATTTTTCTCCTTTAATTTATCCATCAAAACTGTACTCTTACCCATAGGAATGACAATTTTGTATTTAACCTGTACACAATTTTTTAAGTGCAAAACAAAAATATGACTACATTTGTATTGGAAGTACTTGATATGAACACTAGATGGCAGTATTGTTGCATTCTAGCTTTAAAATGAGCAGGAAAACCTAGCTTTGTTAATATTGTCTTTGATATTTAGAGAGAGCTGTTTGTTAATTTAACACATTAGTTTATTTGCAAAACAAATTTGCCTGAAGATATTTAATGTTATATGCGCATGTCACACTTTTACAGTTTCATGAAAATGTAAATAAAATTGGTAAGGAATTGTTTTGCATGAATATTTTCCACCTGGAACCAAATTGCTTTTTATTGGTTATAATATGTCTCTATGAGATGGTAAAGTATTATTTTTCTATTCATTTTGTCTAACTGCAACTGTTTTAAGGATTTGCTTTACAGTAATGTGTTATTTTATAGCTTCATTTACCAGTTACATAATTATTCATAATTTTTCACATATAATAAATTGATTAAATGTGGTATATACATTCAAAATCCTTTTGAAGCAAAAGTTTATTTCCATCACATTCATTTAAATCTATTTAAATCTATTCTGTCATAAAGTTATAAAAATAGTAGCTTAAGGGATCTCTAATATTATTAAAAGTCCAATTGAGAATAATAGTCAAATTCATAATAGTTGAGTAATAGTAGTGTATTGTAGTTGGCATTCTTCTCAATTTCTTTATTCTTTATTAAATTTTAGATAAAATTCTACTCACTAACTTTTTAGTCTCATAAAAAAGTAAAGGAATAATAGCACATTTAACATTTTACAATAGGTTAATGCTCAAATTTATTGAACTGAAATATAGTTTTTAAATTTTTCTTAGACCTTTAAGATAATTTCATCTTATCCAAATCCTTATACAATTTTACATTCATGATCATGGGTCATTTTTAAAAATTCATTCAAATAAAATAAATGTAACCTTTCTATATATACCTAAACTTCATGAATGATGAATCATTAATTCTGGTGTTTTCATTCTTTTCTCCTGTCAGCATGAATAGAATGTAAATAGAATACCATTTATTTATAAGTGGTAGAATATAAATAGAATACCATTTATTTATAAGCAAGAAATGGTAATTTGTGTAGGTATTACCTTCAGAAGTTAGTTATGGGATACATTTTTGAAGACCATTTATTATCTTTAAAAGATATTGAATTGCCTTTTTTTCAAAAGTATATTAAAACCAGGTTATGCTTTTAATTTATCTTTTTTTGTCTTGAAGAAAAATGATAAATTGTTTGGAAACTTTTGAATGATTTATTTCATTGTTTTGATATTTCTGTATCTTCTCTTACTCAACCTTGCCTACCCCCTCCATATTCTTGCAGTTAGGTGCCCCTCCATACTCTTGTAGTTAGGTGAAGGCAGTAGGAGAACAGTTCTTTAAGATTGTCAGATATATCATTTATTTTAAAATATTGGGACTTCCCTGGTGGCGCAGTGGTTAAGAATCCGCCTGCCAATGCAGGGGACATGGGTTCAAGCCCCGGTCCGGGAAGATCCCACATGCCGCGGAGCAACTAAGCCCATGCACCAAAACTACTGAAGCCCGCGCACCTAGAGCCCATGCTCTCCAACGAGAAACCACTGCAATGAGAAGCTCGCGCACTGCAACAAAGAGTAGCCCCCACTCGCCACAACTAGAGAAAGCCCGAGCACAGCAACGAAGACCCAACGCAGCCAAAAATAAGTAAATTAAAAAATAATAAAATAAAATATTAAACCATATTGCTTTATATTTTCCCAGAGGATAAAATTGCTGAAGAGTTTATTTCTGAAATTATTGGTACAGGTTTCTAAAGTGACTTTTAAAAGGAAAATTATCTTTAAAAAGTTAAGGACATTCAATTACACATATATCACATATTATTATTGATCTTATTTGATCAGTTAACATTTTGAGAAATTACTTTTGAAGGTAGTTCACTGTAATTCTACAGTTTGGGAGGTTTAAAATAAGTTTTTTTTTATTATAAGAAACAGTGCACTATGAATTAATTTCAAGAAACAACTGAAAAATGAGAAAAGGAGCATAGTTCTTTAGTTCTGTGTACCAAATTGACAAGTTGTATTTTTCAGTAATTAATATTTAATTTCTGAATCGTTTCCTATTTAGTTGTGCGTATTAATAAGAAAAACATTTAAGTTAAAATGTCCTTTTAAATTTATTTTCAAGAGTAAATAAAACATTATGGAGCAAAGTGTAGTAATATATATATTTTTTCAAACATATACATTTCCATTTTCTTTTGAACTCACATCATTATACTATATATTAGAATATATTTGGACTTAGGTTTGTTATATCAGTTTAAATTTTTAGTCATAAATCAACTTGATCTTTTCCCACAAGTGTTGCATTAATTGTAGTAGCATTTAGTTAACCTTATGCTTTTTGCTCATTTAAGTGTTGGTTTATGATAAGGATATATTTTAACTAATTATTTTGGGGTTTTTTAATTTTAATTGTTTGTTTGCTTGGCTGGTTGTGTTGGGTCTTTGTTACTGCACGCGGGCTTTCTCTAGTTGCGGCGAGCAGGGGCTACTCTTCATTGTGGTGCGCAGGCTTCTCATTGCGGTGGCTTCTCTTGTTGTGGAGCACGGGCCCTAGAGTGTGTGGGCTTTAGTAGTGTGGCTCGCGGGCTCTAGAGCACAGGCTCAGTAGTTGTGGAGCATGGGCTTAGCTTCTCCGCGGCATGTGGGATCTTCCCAGACCAGGGCTTGAACCTGTGTCCCCTGCATTGGCAGGTGGATTCTTAACCACTGCGCCACCAGGGAAGCCCTATTTCGGTATTTTTGAAATGAATTTATCATTAATCAGAAAGCAAAATGATTTAGTTATTTTACGTATGGGAGTTTTTGAAGCCGATGCTTAATCGCTAGTTTACTATAGCTGTAGGAAGATGTTTTTGCTATAAATTTTAGGGCAGGTTACATTTATTTATTCAACCAAAAACAGATTTGGCATTTTTCTTCAGCTATAGATAGATGTATAGAACATTTATGTAATTTTCAGTTTTTTTTTTAAGGTGAAGGGATTTTGTCCATATTTATTTAATTAAAAATGTTTAAATGTAATTTAATTCAAGCTTCAGATTCAAAGTCAGTATTGATCTTTTTTCCCGTAGTTGGAATTAAACTTTTCTTTGTCTGCTTAAAATTTCATTTAACATGTTTATTAAGGGCCTATTATGTTCCATGCTCTGTGTTATGTAAAGAGAATACAAAAGTCAAGAAAATGCAGTTCTTGCCCTCAAGGACCTTATGGTCAGTCTGTGGCTTCCTCTGCCCTTCATTAGTATTGTGTGCAACTGCCAGATTATACAAGAGTTAATTCGTGCTGAAGGAACTAATACTTAAATACTTGAAGTGAAAACTAATACTTAAATTTGTGAAGTGAATATATAAAAATAGGATTTTTCAGTTCAGTAGTCCATGATATTTGATAATATAGATATTTAAATGTCTTCTTCCAAGTAAAATAACAATCCTATTTGTTGAAATTTTCATTCTGACATTCCTTGAACTTAGTGTTATGGAGCACAATTGTTTGATGCCTATGTCATAGCTAAATTTTGTTAATAATTAAATTATGACATTGGTATCAAACAATCAGTTGAAACTTAAGTTATGGACAATAAGTAATGTATTATGCATAGCATATTATAAACTAAGTGGCTTTTCTTAGAGTTACATGGCTACATTTCAGATACCTTATGATTAAAAGTTATACTCATTATGTCACTCTTATATGCAGTATTTCAAACTACTTTTATAGATTTTAAACCAAAAGCACTTTAACCAAATAAACTCATTTTATAGACTTATAAAACCTCTTTATCTTAAAAAATTAGTGTATTAGATAAACTATAGTTGTTTGATTTATATTTTTTAAAAGATAATTATATTTATCAAATGATAATCACAGAACCTCAGAAATCATAGTTGATGAAATACTATCCTTTGCATATATCGCTTAGATAAGAATTTGAACCTTGTAAACATAAAACGTAATATCCTAAAATCTAGCTATATAAGATATTCATATGAAGTGATTTAAGTATGCGAATTATTTTATAGATAATGAAGTTGGTGAACAAAAGGGGCAGTTTTCCTAAAAACAAATTCCCTGGTTACTAGAGTATTAGAAAATGTGAAAAGCTCTTCTTTGGCAATTTTTCTGTGTTTCATTTGACTTGTACCAGCATTCCAGTGTCTCTATAATATACAACTGAAATGCTTGATGTCATTAAGGCAAATTATGTAAATCACAGGAAATATCCCAAATGCTAACATTTTCTAGTAATCTTACTATGTTTTTTTCTTAACCACAACTGAAATTGTGAGGCATTCCATTCCATAGATAGTGCAAGAGCCTTACTTAATGCCTACTTTGCTGATGAATAGGTCAGCAGGGGTGCTGTTTGATAGAGGCGGGCTCTTCTCTAGCAGGGAAGAGCCTTACCATCGTGATGCTCTGTCTCCACTGGTGCAGTAAATTAGATTCTGAAATCTCCTACTACCCTTGGTGTGGATGTATTACCATTCTGCCTATCAGACCACTCTGTAGTAGGTGTCTATTTCAGGAGACTTTTTAAAAACCGTTTTGTCGTGCTTCATATTTGGAAAGAGTAAAGTTGAACTAAGATTTTCACCAGCTGCACTGTTGTTGTAAGGAATACTCAGTATAACCAAGGGTAATAAAAAGCACAAGTATATTTTACTCTGTGGCCCAGGGATATAATCTTTCTCATTTTCATTTGTAAAAAGACAGTGTTTACCCCTACCTTTCTCCAGTCTTCCCTAAATCTGGTGTTAAATTTCTTCAGTGTAACCACTTTGCCTTTGTGAATATATCAGCCCAGGAGTAGGCATGTTTACTGAACTCTAGAGAAATGGAACCATTGCTTAAGGGTGACATGTAAAATACTGCCTAAGGGGTAGAAATATTGCATAAATTATGCTTTTAACTGTTGAATAAAATAATATCTTGGAACCTTACTTTTGTAGGCAATATTTTATGACTACCTTTCTAATAAATATAGCAAATGTATACCCTTTATTCACAGTTTTTGGAGAAAAATATTGAACACCAATAAATTTTATTTGACTTTGCAAATATTTTGCTGAAAGCACGCACAAAAGAGTTTATATGGATATGTGCTTATACATGCCTATTCAAGTAAATCTGTTAATACAGAGACTATATAGGCAAATGCATACCTTAGAGCTTTATGACTGGATTGTTTTAATGAGGATAGGAGTTTTAATAAGAACAATTTAGGAGTTAAATGATTTGGAAAAAATCTACATTATGGAAATGTGTGCTACATTTTAAAATACTCTGTAAAAAGTTGATTAAAAGGAATGTTGATGCTTAAGGGGGTTTCCAATGAGAAATTGTCCTGATTCCTTGTCAGCTCACAACTAGTCCGAGTCCTTTGGAGGATATAGGCCTCACCTGCCCATAGTAGACATTTTTCATGAGATGGTGCTGCACCAAGTCCTTGTCCTTTCCCCTAGATGAGAAATTAAGGTCCTTGTTCCCAAGTCACCTCTAGAACCTAAGGTGTTCTCTCACCTTGGCCACTCTGAATAGTGGTGGAGAGCTGAATTTCCAATAATTAGGAATAAGAAAGGGAACTAGGTTTATCTGGGAGTGTCTTATTTATTCCCTTGGCTTCAAATGCTATGTGTATGCTGATAACTTTTTTTTTTTTAATATTTATTTACTGATTTATTTTTTTGGTCGTGTTGGGTCTTAGTTGCGGCACGCCGAATCTTTTGTTGCGGTACCTGGGCTCTTTGTTGCGGTGTGTGGGCTTCTCTCTAGTTGTGGTGCGTGGGCTCTCTAGTTGTGGCACACTGGCTCCAGAGCATGCGGGCTCAGTAGTTGCAGTGCGCGGGCTCAGTTGCCCCGTGGCATGTGGGATCTTAGTTGCCCGACCAGGGATCGAACCGGCATCCCCTGCATTGCAAGACCAATTCTTAACCACTGGACCACCAGGGAAGCCCTATGCTGATAAATTTTGAATTCTCTATTTCTAGTCCTTTTCCTCTATCTCTGGACCCAGACTGCCAACAGAACAATCAGACCTGAATGTGCCATATTTACCAACACCTGATATATCCAAAACCAAAGTATTCCCTAAACCTTTTCCTGTGATTTTTTCCGCCTTACCTAAGTTTCAAAACTTGTCATTTACTTGTTCATCCTTTACTAAGCACATACTTCGTGGCATGCACGATGTTAAGTACTAGAAAAACAAAGATAATACAGTTTCCAGTTTTTAGTTTAGTTAAATGGAAAAATTGTCTCTGAACCCTCTTTTGTTTTCACTTCACTTAGTTGTTCAACAAGCCCAGTCTGTTTTTCTTCCTAAACACAAATGTCTCAAACTTGTTCCTGTCTTCCCACCTCCACTGCCGTTGCCTTAAATGCACAGCTTCATTATTTCTTAGTTAGACCATTGCAGCACTGTCCTAACTGGTCTCCCTGACACTGACATCTTCAAATTCATTTTGCATACAGTCATCAGCAAAGATCTTAAAAAATAAATATGGTCTTATTTTTCTGCTTACACTTTTTTAGTGAGTTGCATTATCTACAGAACCAAGTCTACATTTCATAGCATTTCTTGTGAGGCCCTTCAGAGACTGGCACTATTTTCTGCCACTGTCTTTATTCATCTTGTACACCATTCACAGTAAGGTGTTTCCTCGCTAAAAGCACACCGTTTTCCTTGTTGTGTTGTTACATGTGCTGTCCTCCCCACTGTTGAGCTCTCTTTTACGTTTTGTGGTCCACCCCCCAAATGCCACTTCTCAATGAATTCACATTTTGCCTCCCTTCCTATTAGTCATTACCTTTTCTAAAGTCAGGTAATTGGATTTATCCATATCACTAGCATAGCAGTCATATTGTGTTATTGCCATTGTATTATATGTTTGTCTCCCCTGATACCCTGAATTCTTTGAGGGCACAGACTTTGTCTTCATTTTCGTGTCTCTTGCACTGTGCCTTGAACATGGGATTCACTCGTTGAATGAATGACTTCCCATTCTTCTAAGCATGAAGTTAGGGTCTTCCTGGATAGTAAAGACCTGCAGTCATCTGTATGCTAAAAAGTTCCAGAGATTAGAGGTGCTATCTTTAGTTCCTCTAGGTATAAACATTCATGCCGCTTTTTGTTTATCTGAGTGTTTTGAAGAGTAACAGTCCATTCCCTGCCTTTTTTTTTTTTAATACAAATTCACGGTGATGGTTTTTTTAAATAAATTTATTTACTTATTTATTTTTGACTGCATTAGGTCTTCGTTGCTGCAGGCAGGCTTTCTCTAGTTATGGCGAGCGGGGTATACTCTTCGTTGCAGTGCGCGTGTTTCTCATTGTGGTGGCTTCTCGTTGCAGAGCATGGCTCTAGGTGCGTGGGCTTCAGTAGTTGTGGCACGCGGGCTCACTAGTTGTGGCTCACGGGCTTAGTTGCTCCGCGGCATGTGGGATCTTCTCAGACCAGGGCTCGAACCGTGTCCCCTGCATTGGCAGGTGGTTTCTTAACCACTGCGCCACCGGGGAAGCCCCTCTGTGATGATTTTTAAGTTGAATTAACTTAGAGAGTATTTCCCTCCCTTCCATTGCTGCACTCACCACCTCTCCTTTGTATGCATAAGAATGTCGGTTGAACTCTTCCTGATATATGCCATATGTTCATGAATTATCACATTGCCTGAAATCAGATCAACTGTGTTGCTTGTTGGGTTGTGTGGACCTCACACACTGACACGTTAAGTTTTTTTATTTAAATAATTTAATGTTTCAGATTGTAAAGCTCTTCCAAAACAAGCAGGATAGGATATTTCACAAATCAATTGACAACCTATGAAAGTATTTCACAAATCAATTGACTAACCTATGAAAGTATAAAAATAATGAGCATGTTAAAATTTAATTACAGTTGTAAATTGATTTCCTTTTGTTGGCAGAAAGAACATAGTTTATTAGCCCAGGAACAGGTTCACACTGTTTTAACATCAAGCACTTCCAGCTGAAGCTTGTTAGTGACTGCCTCTCGGATTAAGAAAAAAAATCCTCCCTGTGGTACATGAACTCCTATTGTTAAGACATAAATAATCAGCTCATCCCCTAGATGGATGAGAACAAAGAACATAATAGTACGCAGAGCAAAGATTAACTAAGCAAATATTGTACAACCCCATCAAAGATGTAAAGTTTAAAACATTTTATGTTTAAGGAGGTTTTTAGTTTTTATTTTTCTTTGTGAATGCCTCAGTCATGACATAGGTGCTAGTCGGAGGGAAAAAAATAAATATTTTGGCTTTTGAATTAGGTAGACTGAGTATTTTAAGCTAAAGTAAAATAAAATCCTTTAATTAGTGTCAATATGTTACATATATATGTATATATATGTGTGTGTGTGTATAAAGACTATGGAAATACTATTCTCTTTGATAGTAAGATGCTTCAGATTTTTAGTTTTGTTTATTTTTAAACCAAGGAGTAAAAACCAGAATTTATATTTTGAGGAGAAACATCAATGTAAACATGGCTAAAACTTAGAGGTAGAGTGACTGACTTTTTGTACAAGTTTCTTTTTAAACTTTATTCTGTATTTCCTAGCACAAAATCTAAATCCTCACTTTGAAAAAGAAAACCCATTTTCTAGACTAATTTTTTTTTCAGTTGAATTTCATTCATTTGAATTTGAGCTTGATACAGTAGACAACAAAAACAGCTGTGGAAAACAGTGTATACTTCCCTAAAATCTGAAAATTATTGGCAAAGGAATATGTCTTCATAGGTAATAGAAACCAAGAAGGGGAGTAATAATTTCTCCACAGAAATTTAAATTTACTTAGGTAATTAAAATGGTATTTCTTGAAAATTATTCCAGTGTTTCAGGAAAGACCTTTTTATATCTTTGCTTTAAAATTTTCTATGTGTATCCTAACTTTTAATTTATTCAACTATTATATATTTTGTATGATTTATAGTCATGAATTTTTTTGGTAAATTATCTTTAATCCACAAATGTGTAGGAAGTTTTGCTTTGGGATACCATTTTCAGTGTTTAATAATTTCAGATTTTAAGAAATTGTGCTTTTTCCTCCACCTTAATTTATCTTTTAAAATTAAACCTTAAAAACAGTAATTTTATGTCTAATATAATATGCAATTTGATTTATGAAAAGTTTAAATGTCATAAGGTTAATAAATTCCACATTAATATTACTTTGGTAATATCAAACCTCTCATATCTGATAATTTTGTTCACAGGGTTATTGATTGTTAATTCTTAAGGCTATTACCTGTATCCCTGGGGCAGGACATTTGCCTATGTTGAGATACTTCTTTATCCTTTTTGCTACAATTTCATTTAAATTTTTTCCTCTGTTTTATCTGCAATGCCTTTGCTGCTGGGTTTCTAACCTCCAGCAGACTCACAGTATCCCCTTTCATTGTGGAATGCTTTCAGAGTTGTCTTTTTACTCACTTTTCCTTACTGGTGCCTTCTTCTGTAAAGCTTTCCTTAGTCTGTCTCAATATGATGATCTCTTCCCTATATTCTGCATCTCCCTTTGGGGTAGTGTAAGGAGTATAAGCTTTGAATTCAGATGGTATTCAAACCCAGTGTAGCTCTTACCACTATTACCTCAGTGATCTTGAATATTTACTAACCTCTCTGAAGATGTTTCCTCTTCTCGAAAAAAGAGCTTTATTTATAGTACCTAACTCATGGCCGTGCTGTTGTGAGGACTGAAGGAATTAAAGTGCCTAGTACAATGCCTGTATCTATAGCCTGTAGATACAGATCTGTCGATGTCTGTATCTAATCTATAGAGCCTGGACTCAATAACAAGTTCCACTCCCTATACTACTAATTACCCATGGTCACTGATATTCAGTAGAACTGACCAATCAGGAGTGAATGCCAGTTACATATGTGTCAGTCTCAGGAACTTTGAAGAGCAGTAGAAGAAAAGATAAAAGCATTGACTGGGGTCTTTACTACAGTAGTCATAGTCTTGGCAGACCACCTTCTAATATTCATGAACACCCAAAATGAAGCATTATTTTGGCTAAGCATTTTTAATACGTTAAATATTCTTAGGATTAAGTACTTAATTTAAAATTTGTCACAACTCTAAAATGTTTTCTAGTAAACCTCTTGCATGGTATATATGTTATATTCTTTTTCATTGGGACTTTTGGATTAATAATTTGAAACATCTGCTAACATGTCCAACATATTAATTTGTTAGGGGTGACTGACTAGGGGCTGATAATGCCAGTCATCCTTTTATGATGTCTGTTTTCTCATCTGTGAAACAAGGCATTGATCTCCAAGGATTCCAGTCCTGATGAGCTAGCTCATAATTTTATTTCATAATAATTTTTATAGTGGAACACTAGTATTTAATAAGTTTGAAGTGCATTTGGTTGCTATAGCCTCCAAACAAACAAGAACAAAACTTTCACCATTGAAAAAAATAGAAATAAAAGGTAGAATTTGGGGAAATGTAGAACACTGAGGTTGGGATTTACATAATAGCAGTTTTGCTCTAATCCTTCTATGCTTTAGAGGAGGTGATAAGTTGTACTAGCCACAGGTTTGGAGCAACTCTGTGATATTTTTATGGGCTCACAGCATGAAACCAGCAGCTACAAATTCTCCTTGTGGCTGAACCACAAGTCACAACTAATTATCTGGCTTTCAGTGGCAAAATCTGTAATCTATAAACTTTTAAAAACCCATATAGCCTCACTCCAGTGACCTATCAATATTGAAATAAGATTCTCAAACTTACCCACTTTGAGCAATATTTTATCAAGTAGTTTCTTTAAAATCCCTGTAAATAAAGGTCAAAAAATGTTTTTATTTCTATGAGTAGGTTTAAGTATCTACTTCATAGGTACTTAAATATTTTGAGATAAAATGCCTTCTGGCAGTTTATAAGGTCTTTCTCAAAGCCCTCTATATTTTGTGTATTTTATCAGTGTTGTTATTTTTTTAATTAAAAATTTTTTTTGAGTTGCTGTAGATGCATGTGCAGTGGAAAGAAATAATAAGGGCTCTTTCTTGCTGCATGCCCTTTACCCAGTTTCACAACCAGGAAATGGCCATTGATGCGATCTACTGATCTTAATCAAATTTTCCACTTCTACATGTATTCATTTTTGTGTATATCTGTGCATATTTGGTTATTTGAAATTTTATTCCATGTGTAGGTCTGTGTATCTCTCTCCACAGTCGATATATCAGTTCTACCATCACAAGGACCCCTCCTTTTATAACCACACCCACCTGTCTCTTGCCTGTTCCCCTAATCCCTGGCAACCACTAATCTCCACCTCTAAAATTTTTGTCATTTCAAGAGTTTGTATAAATGGAGTCATACAGTATGTAACATTTGAGTTTGGTTTTTTTTTCACTCAGCATAATTAATTCCTTTGAGAGTCATCCAAATTGTTGCATGTACCAATAGTTCATTCTTTTTTACTGCTGAGTTGTATTCCATGATATGGAATACACAGTTAGTTTAACCATTCACCCATTGAAGGATATCTGGGTTCTTTCCAGTTTTTGGCTGTCACAAAACTACTATGAATGTTCATATACAGGTTTTTGTGTGAACATGCCCAAAGGGTGCAATTTCTGTGTAATATGGTAATTGCATGTTTAGTTCTGTAAGTGGTATCAATGTTTTACTACTTCCAGTGAAATACGATAACCTTACTTACGTTTAGATTATTTTAACTTTCCCACTTTTTAAACATCATTGTCTTGATTATTAGATGGTGTCAGTTTTTAATCAAATATGATTTAGAAAACTCATGAGGAGATAGTCTACTTTATCCATATTTCTTCTGTTTCCATTGTTGTTTATTCTGTCTTGATGTGCAAGGTTCCTTCTTTTTTTTATTTCCCTTTAGTTTAAAGAACTCCATTTAGCCATGCTTCAAAGGTAGGTCTACTAGTGACAGATTCTTTAGTTTTCCCTCATTTGAGAATGTCTTTATTTCCACTTCATTCATGAGGGATAGTTCTGCCAGATACAGAACATACAACTGCCAGCCTTTGGGCAGGACTCCTGTTCAGTCCAGGAGAGAAATAAGCCTACCTGGGTAGCTTTCTGTTCTGGATTGGGTGTCAGGAGATGCTGAGCCTGGGTCACCTTGTGCTGTTGTGTGGGGATTCATCAGACTTCCAGCCTCTACATTATTCCTCCATTCCTGGGTCCTTAAGCAGTCTGCCTTCCTCTTTCCACCTTTCAGAGTCCTTTGGTTGCTGTTTAGGTTATTTCCAGGGTTTATAGTTGCACTTAGCAGGGAAGAACTGTAAATATGAATCTGTGCCATGTTATCTGGACCAGAAGTCCTCCTATATATTTTTTTTAAAATATATTTTCTTCTGGCTAGGCTTGTTTTTAGTATTTGTTTATGAAATATGTTTTAGGGTTATTTTAGCTCAATTGGATGAAAAGCTTTCTGTAAATTGAACAATGCTAAAAAAGATTTCAAAATATTCAAATATATTTTGCCATTATTTAGAGAGCTTTTCCCCAACAAAGATTAAATCTTTCTAAGACATTGATTTTATAGCCTGCAAAATATTCCAGTTAATTCTTATTTGCTGGAACTAAATCACTTCCTTCATTTGGGGGTCTTAACAAAAGTAGTGACTCTTGTGTGTCTGTTTTCTTTGTTACTAAATCCTCAGCTGCTGCAGCAGATGAGAAGGACTCTGATTCCACCTCTGTCTTATGTTTGCACATGCTCACATACAAAACTGAGTCTGGTCCTGAGTACCCTTACTGTCTACAGACTTTTGCCGTATTCCTACTGACCACATCAAAATATTTAGGCATTAATGCCAGCCTGCAGATGCGACCTCATCATTTTGTCATGAACATTTAACGTTGGGCAAGGAAGTAAATTAGTATTTTCCATGATCCTATTCATCTTTGAATGCACAGTACCTAGACCAAGTCCCCAAGAGTTTCATGGATATGCAGTGGGAAATAAAAATTAGATAATTTTAAGGATTCAATAATGGAGAGGAAGGTGGGTATTCTTGTACTTATACATGTATAGAAATAATTTTCCAAAAGTTTCGTATATTTTTTCCAGAATTTTTCATCTAGGCATAAATTAATATGTTTGAGATTCAAAATGTTGAACCCATAAGTTAATCTTTGTATTTGATTTTTTCAGTTTTACTCAGCATTATTTTCATAAACTGGCAAAGTACTTTTAAGTTGTTGGTATTTGTACACTGCTTTATGTAACGTTCTCCTAAATTATGTATTTGTATGTTGGTTTTGTTCATATGGTAAGTTCAAGGAGTAAAAGATCTCTGAAATTAGCGTTATTTAATGTGAAAAATCACATTACAATTTAATTGTTTTCACTTTGGTTTAGATTTTTTGTGTATTAGCTTCTCCTAAATGAGACCCTACCCTCCCACCCCCCAACAAATTGAGCAGTCATCTTACTAATATTTTGGAAATGCTTTTTGACTGCTACATCTTAAAGTGGCACTATATCCTTTGTGTAATTTATATGATTCATTTATCATGGAATCTTGGTAGAACTGAAAGTGATTCAAGGGACTGTCTGTTTCAACTTAATTGCCTTTGGTAATTTGCTGTAACTAATATGGTAAAAGTAATAAGACAGTGAGATACCTGAAAATATTCTTGAAATTCTAACTTAACTAGATTAAAGACAGATTTTGTATTTATGAAGAAAATGGAAGAAGAGTAAATATAGCATACAGTTTGGATTAAAGAATTGAATTAAATATGTGAGAGTATTTGAATCACAGGAAAGTAGAAGTTATAAGAAATAGTATAAGGAAATGCCAGTGGGAAGGTAAAATGTAAGTAATGTCTTCTATATTAAAAGAAAAAGAACTACTAAAGAAATCTATTTTTAATAATAAAGGGAGATTAATCTGTGAGTTTCAGATGTCTATTACTAACCTACTTTAGCAAATGAATTCCTTGTAGAAAAATAGAAAGGAATGAAGTTAATGAGTATATTTTGCCATAGGAGACAGTGTCAGCTCTTTTCTATGTAGCCTCCCATTCATTAAACTTTCAGACCTACTTTCTCATCATGATCCCTACCTGTTTCTAAACTGGGAAGGAAAATGAGTTTGTCCTGACTTTCAGCAGTACTCACTTTCCCCCAAAGATCCCATTATTCCCTGGCTGCTCATCCTGTTCTGTGTCTCATCCCTTCATAGTGAGGGTCTCAAGCCACTCCTCTTGTGAGAGATTAGGAGCTCAGGGCCTGCATTCTGTCATTACTAAGTGAGCCCTTCTTTAAATCTCTTTTTAATTCTCTTTTGTCTGCGTGAAGACACCTTCATCATTTTACTTTCTCTTTAGTTTGCTTCATGTATCTCATTTTGTCCTTTGACTTTTAACCTTCCCATATTCTTCTGTTTTAGATGTATCTCTCCTAAACAGTATATAGTTGGATTTAGTTTTTCAGTCACTTAATCTTTGCCGTTTATTTGCAAAAGTTACTTAACTTTTAATATAATTACTAATGTAATTTTGTTTATATCTATTATCTTGTTTTATACTTTATATTTGTCTTACCTATTTTTGTTTCTTCTTCTTACTTTCTTTTGGAATTTTCTAGTTCAGGTTTCCCCTTCTTTTTTTTTTTTAAGATTTATTTATTTAATTGATTGATTGGTTGCTATGTTGGGTCTTTGTTTCTGCGCCAGGGCTCTCTCCAGTTGCGGCAAGCGGGGGCCACTCTTCATCGCGGTGTGTGGGCCTCTCAGTATCGCGGCCTCTCTTGCTGTGGAGCACAGGCTCCAGACGCGCAGGCTCAGTAGTTGTGGCTCACGGGCCCAGTCGCTCCGCGGCATGTGGGATCCTCCCAGACCAGGGCTCGAACCCGTGTCCCCTGCATTAGCAGGCAGATTCTCAACCACTGAGCCACCAGGGAAGCCCCAGGTTTCCCCTTCTAATTTAGAAGTACATACACTTGTTTCTGTTCTCTTAGTTGTTACTATAAATATTATAACATTCATACTTATCAAAGTCAAAATTTAGTGAGTACTTCTATTCTCTCAGATACCATAGGACCTTGGACATTTTAACTTCATTTTGTCCACTCCCAATTTATGTATTACTGGTGTTGTGCACTTTAATCCTATTTTTAAACCCATAATATAGTATTGTTATCACCTAAACAGGCAAATTAATTTAGATTTACCGTTACATTTACCAGTTTCTTCACTCTTCATTCCTTCTTGCACTTCAGACCTTCCAACTTGGATTCCTTTACTTTCACCTGGAGGTACCTTTTATGAATTTGACTGAATAAGGATCTTTTTTTTTTTTTTTTTTTTTTTTAATTTATTTATTTTTGGCTGTGTTGGGTCTTCATTTCTGTGCAAGGGCTTTCTCTAGTTGCGGCAAGCGGGGGCCACTCTTCATCGCGGTGCGCGGGCCTCTCACTATCGTGGCCTCTCGTTGCGGAGCACAGGCTCCAGACGTGCAGTCTCAGTAGTTGTGGCTCACGGGCTTAGTTGCTCCGTGGCATGTGGGATCTTCCCAGACCAGGGCTCGAACCCCTGTCCCCTGCATTAGCAGGCAGATTCTCAACCACTGTGCCACCAGGGAAGCCTGAATAAGGATCTTTTGATAGCAAACCTTTGGTTTTTCTTAGTTTGGAAATGTGCCTTTTATTTCATTCTCAGTCTTAAACGATTGTTTTTTCTGGCCATATGGTTCTGAGTTAACAGTTACTTTCTTCAGTATGTTGAAAATACACCACTATTTTATGTCTTTCATTGTTGTTCTTTTTTTTTTAGAGGATACTTTATTAGTTTCTGTAATCAAACCCATGTAGATAAGACCTTACATATTTAATACAGTGTGTTACCCCTGTACAAATGGAAAAAATTATGTTTAACGTTTCTACACCAATATGGCTGTTGATTTCTGTACAATGCCAACCCAACACAGTACAACTGGGATACTTCTCCAAAGTTGACAGCACAGCTAAAGTTTCCAGAAATTCAAATTATATATATATATATGTGTGTGTGTGTGTATATATATATAGATTTATTTATTTATATAAAAAGACCAATAGCAGTATGTTATGCATCGATAGCAGCAACAGCTTTTCCAGGTTCTGCAGTCATCTGAACAAAATTATAGAGACATCCAGCACATTCCATTAAAAAAAAAAAAAAGGTAAAAAACAAAACCTGAGAAAACAGCAAATTCTGTTACTGTTGTGGTACCTGGCACCATTTTTTTTTTTTTTAATTAGCTTCTCAATTACCATCTGTCATCATTGTTCTTAAAACAGCTGTCAGTCCAGTTGCCAGTCCTGTGAAGATAATCTGTTTTTCCTTTTCTAGCTACTTTTAAGAACTTTTTATCTTTGGTGTTCCGTACTTTCACTCTGATGTGTCTAGGTATGGATTTCTTTTTATTTCTCCTTGTTTGGATTTATTTGGTTTTTAATGCTGTGATTTGGTGTTTTTAATCTTTTTGAATGAATTTTCATCCATTGTCTTTTCAGATATTACTTCTGCCCTATTCTTTCCATCTCTGTTTTCCTTCTCGATCTTTGATTAGAAATATGTTAGATCTTCTCACTTTGTCTTTTCTATTTTTTAACCTCTTTAATATTTTCTCTTTTTTTAACCTCTTTAGTTTGCATTCTGTGTCATTTCTTCAGAACTATCCTCATATTCCTTAATTTTCTCTACATCTGGGTCTAATCTGCCATATAATTTTTAATTTGTTATATTTTTCATACAGGTTTTTTTTGTCAATTCATTTTTTTAATCTACTTCATTTCCTGGTGAAATTGACACATTGAGTGTTTCTCCCTAAGTAATTTATATATGCGCACATTACTTTTCTTGACCTGTTCAGAAGTATTTTTTTAATTAAAATATAGTTGGTTTGTAATATTATGTTAGTTTCAGGTGTAGAACATGGTGATTTAATATTTTGGGGCGTTATACTCCATTTAAAGTTATTATAAAATATTGGTTTATTCCTTGTGCTGTACAATATATCCTGTAGTTTATTTATTTTATACATAGTAGTTTTTACCTTTTAATTCCCTTCTCTTGTCCCTCCCCTCTTCTCTCTCCCCACAGGTAACCAATAGTTTGTTGTCAATATTTATAAATCTCATAAAGATATTTTAAATCTGCAGATAGTTTTATTTTTTATTTTCTAAACAAGCATGGCATATTATTCAGAAAGGTATAGGATATATATATATATGTGAAACTGTTTTCAAATAAAATATAGTGAGTTTTTAGTAAATTAATGGGCTATTAGAAAAGAAACCTATTCATTAAATTTGAAATTAAAAAATAGTGCTAATACATGGTAATAATATACATAGTAGCTCATATTATTGAATACTAGCTGTGTTACAAGCACTGTGTTAAGTTGCTTTACAGATGACCTCATTTACTGAGCACAACACTATTTCACACATTTTTAACAACCAACTTAATTTTCTGTTTCATTTAACTTAACTCCTAAACTAGGTAAATGGGAGCACATTTATAAAAATGTTGAGTAACTTGACATTTTTTTACCTTTTCATCAACTTTACTCATATGTGCATATAAAATATTACTAAGAAAATCATTAACAGAATGACAGCTGGACAACTACACCTCTACGGTGAGCACATAACTTACAGCACATACCAGATTTCCAAGTTAATGGCTAAGGATCCCTTGGTCCTCTTGGCTGGAGGCACACTGACAGGTCTGTTCTCTTGAACACTCACTTTTTTACAGATCATCCTCATTCTTTTAACACATTCTTTGTTCAGGCAAGATTATAATACAACTTATTAGAAGTTAGCTCTCGCAGCTATGATCGCATTTTAGTCATACTTTTCATAAGTTTTGGAGTTGTAGTTAGGAGAGCTAAATCCTAGTCAAGTAAGTTTCTGTCATTATCTAGTCATTATCATTTTGGACAACTCACTGAACATCTCGATTTCTACATTGGTTAAATTAATTATCTGAATCTAGCAATTTTTTAAATGCTGAGGTTGGCATACTTTTTCAGTAAAAGGCCCACATAGTAAATATTTTAGGCTTTGCAGTCCAAGAGGCAAAATGGAGGATAGGATATAAGTATGTGTATAAGTTAGAGAGAAAACTCTTGTCTCACTCCACCTTGTTTGCCTATGATGGGGTCATCCCATTTTGTGGGCATGTTTTTCACTCATTTGCCATCAGCTGAAGACATTCTTGGGACAAAGAGGGAAGGGGTTTGGCAGGCAGGACAGGCAGAGTGACCACTGTGGTCAGTTTCACTCTTTGCCACAGTGGCATTTGTGTCCCTGTGCCCTCTTCTTTCCCCCTGAAGAATCCACCTTTCTCATCAAATTTCAAAGGATTGGTAGTATACAGACCACATTCTGTGATGTCCCCCCCTTAAAAAAAAATCAGAAAATACTAGAGGAACTTTATGAGTTGAAAATTAAAGAAGAATTCTAAAATAGCTTGGGGGCCAAAGAAAAAATTAAAATGGAAATTAGAATATAAAACTATTTCCAAGGTAATAGAGTAAAACAATAGAATGAAAAAATATTATAATTGATATCTTTTTTCCATCTTTTTCAAGTGTTTTCTCGAATGTCTACATCTCAGTGGGGATTAATTTTTTTTTTTCGGCTGCACCCCACGGCATGTGTGACATTAGTTCCCCCACCAGGGATCAAACCCACGCCCCCTGTGTTGGAAGTACAGAGTCTTAACCACTGGACCACCAGGGCAGTCCTCAAAATATTATAATTCAGTTCAATAAAAGGCAAGAAAGGAATAAGAAAGACACATAGAAGAAGGAGAAATAGAAAGCTTGACATAATGGTAGAAATAAAATTTTAGAATATCTTTACAGTGAAAGCAAATGGAGTATATAGTCCAGCCAAAAGGACTGTTGTTAGGCTGACTATAAAAAGAAAGTCACACTATATGTTGTTCATGTGAGCACTATCTAAAGTTAAGAAAATACAAAACCTGAAAGTAAAATGATGAAAAGTACATAGGAAAAAAGATTAGCACCTAAAAGAATGCTGATATAGGTATATTAATATTAGGAAAAAAAACACACTTTAAGGCAAAGCCATTACTTTTGAAGAAAAGGACCATTAAATAATAATGAAAAGGTTTAATTTGCCAGCAAAACATGATAATTTTAAATGTATGCACCAAATAACAGATTCAGAAATATAAAGCAAAAACTAACAATTATAAAGAGAAAAGGACAAACTTCTTATTATAGGGGGAGAATTTTAGTACCTCTCTCAAGTAGATAAAAAATGATGTTTATAAGATTTCAACAACACAAACAAGCTTGATCTAATAAATATATGTAGAATGGAGAGTGTAACAGCTTCAAAATACATATTCTTTTCAACACATAGAACATCTATAAAAAATGTTTCGGGACTTCCCTGGTGGTGCAGTAGTTAAGAATCCGCCTGCCAGTGCAGGGGACACGGGTTCAAGCCCTGGTCCAAGAAGATCCCACATGCCGCGGAGCAACTAAGCCCGTGCACCACAACTACTGAGCCTTTGCTCTAGAGCCCACGAACCATGACTACTGAAGCCCACGCACCTAGAGTCCATGCTCTGCAACAAGAGAAGCCACCGCAATGAGAAGCCTGCTCACTGCAATGAAGAGTAGCCCCCGCTTGCAGCAACTAGAGAAAGCCTGTGCGCTACAACGAAGACCCAGTGCAGCCAAAAATAAATAAATTTATTTAAAGAAAAAATGTTTCAAGACATAATCTGATTTGTAATATTAGAAATTAAAGTCTTAGCCTTTTGAATGCAGAGCTTCATATTTCAATGTATTGATACAAAATGTTTTCCTAATTGAAAAAATGTTTTATATTTGCTAAATGTAGTATTTTCTATACATAAAATACTGTGGTAATCTATCCATATGTTCATTTAAAAAAATTGTTAATAAAGTAATGAAAGCTGACTGAACAGTGCATAACAGTTTTCCCTTTGAAATTGTAATGGGAGGGAGTTCCCTGGTGGTCTAGTGGTTAGGATTTGGCGCTTTCACTGCTGTGCCCGGGTTCGATCCCTGGTCAGGGAACTGAGATCCTGCAAGCTGCGTGGCGCAGCCAAAACAAAAATAATAATAATAAAATAAAAAATAAAATGGTAATGGGAAACATAGTGGAGTCTTTGCAGCATAATACGGTGAGCAAGGACTCTAGGTTTGAATTCTTGCTAAGCCACCTCCAGTTCTGGGATCTGAGGGAAGTTACTTAACATCTCTAAGGCTCGTTTATAAAATGAGTACAATAGCTTCCACCTTGTAGGGTCAAGAGGAATAAATGAGATGCTGTGTATAGGTACTTGGTACCAAGCAAATCACTACTACTATTACTGTTTTTATTACTCAGAATGTTTACTGCATCTCAAGGTATAGATCTCAAGTTAAGTGAGCATTTTTTTATTCCTAAGACACATGATTAGGTATTACGGATACTATAACTCTTATCCCTTATATTGCCACAGACAGTTACAGGTCACCAAGTCTCCAGATCTTCTTGCCATTGCTGGCTTCTTTTTTCTGTTGGCCTGCAGGAGATGAGAATAAAAAATTGGGAGAAGAGAATGGGCTACTCAAAGAATTTCAGCTCTTGGGTCAGCTTGCTTTCTTGGGTTTCAGAGCATTTAACACTTTTGTTGGCCTTATGCATGTGAAGTTATTTTGATTTTGACCTGTCAGAATACACTTTTGCTTTTGCCTGTATTAATCCACCCGGTGTTTTCCTGACTACCTAGTTGGTGATCAGTTTTAAAAGAAGACTAAGTCCCGGTCTGAAGGATGTATTTCTTATCTCATCTAACCAGCTACCCAACTCTGAAAAAGGCCCACTTTCACATTTTAGCTGCGCAATTCTCAAGGGAGTACAGATTTGCTATTCTGAGCTATTTAGATAGAAACTTCATAAATTTTTTATGGAGAGGAGGAATGTCCTTTGTTTATAGTTTTTAAAGGTTAGCAGTCATGTGTGTGTCATTAAATGAAATAAATTTATCTCTAGTGGAGTCCTTAAAGATTGATCATTGGTTTAACTAAGACTTTAAGCATATGTACAAATTTGTATATACAAATTTCGAAGTAGTCATATTCTTTGCACATGTTCTTCTGAATTCAGTTATATATCTTTATCAAAGTATAAAATGTTTCAGAAACAAGGGCATCATGTAATCTGATTAAACCATTTTCTCATAAAAATGCTTTCTTATTTTTAGATTACCTCTTTAGTGACTCTTCAGCTATTAACCCTGGTTGGCCATGATGATCAGCTTGATGGACCAAAATACAAATGCACAGTATCTCTAGACTTCATCAGAGCTATTGCTAGGTAAGTGTAGAATAATTGTTAAATGTCTTGAATTATGTAAATGATACACTAAATATAAAAATTAATCTTCTTTCTAGTGTAATGTCATTAGTCATTTAAGCAAGAAAAGGTCATTTTAGTGCCAAGAATGCATAAGTTTCACTGTAGAATGAACCCGCTCATCAAATTTACAAATGACATAAAATTGGGAGAATTAGCTAACATGTTATATGGCAAAAAATCAAGATTCTGAGAGACCTTAACAGACTGGAATAATGGTCACATAGTAGCAAGGTAGGATTTAATGGGCAGTTCACTACAAAAAACTAGTATGTACTGTAGTGTATACAGAAGTCGAAATACAACTACACATGAAACTTATATAATGTTATAAACCATTGTTACCTCAATCAAAAAAACAAACAAAAAAAACCTCATAGGTACTAAAACAAGATGGAAGAGACCTGGCTTAAGTTCTAAGTATTTTAGATGACTACAGGGTTTTAAAAGTCTTGGTGTCTTGTTCAAGGGATATAATAGGTCTACTATGTGTTGCCATAGGCAGATCAAATGTGGTATGCTATGCTGTGCTTGGAGTTTTAAAAGGGGGCATTAATGAATGGGTACATGCTGAGGGGGCAGGAGGAGAGTAGTAGAATGAGGAACCATGTCACATCCCTGAGTGAGGGGCAAGGTGTGAGAGAAAAGGCTTAGGAAGGATATGGTAACCACCTCTAGATTTCAGAGGCTGTCATGTGCAAAATGGATGAAACTAATTCTCGATAATTCTAGAGCATTAGAAATTCAAGGGAAGAAAGTATGTCTGTCAAAATGAAAGCTATCTAAAAATGTAACGCGTTTCCTCATGAAGAGGTGTACTTGCTGTTAGGCAAAATGTGATAGCCATTATGGTTGCAACTGGATAACAGTTTGTCAGGACTTGTAGTAGAAGAGGTAGTGTGTGGGTAGTCTGGTAGGTGGAACAAGACATGCCATAATGCAGTGTCTTCCCAACCTTTTTGAATATGATGATTCCATTTTAAAATCCTTTTAAAATTAATCATGGAAGTATTTATGTATATTTCAAAATTAATAATATATAGGCATGGAACATTATTCAGCCTAAAACCAGTGCTTGACATAGATATGGATTTGCAGATCTCCTCTAATGAATTTTACAGTTTCTTGAAGTTTCTGAAGTCCACAGGTTGGCAGCCTCTGCCCCGAAGTCTCTTCTGAATTAAAAGTTCTGTGATACTATGAAGCAGGTATTGAGACATTTTGATGACATGTAGACTCTGAAACTTGAAATGAGGGTTTTGAAATGTGTTGTTAGGATAAAACTGGGCAAACTTTTACACTGAGGAAATTGAGCAGAAACTTTTTTGGAGTTCATTCCACATGACCATAAAGCAGGAACGTTCTGTTTCTAAACAATGGTATTTAAAACTCTGTATCCTAAGAGCCTCTGTCAAAGGCATAACTTTTGAATGCTGAATGTTTACTTCAGGGATTTTGTCATGACTGTGTATGTGTTGAGTTGTGCCCCATCATAATCATGTACAGGACAGGTTTGTGAGTGCCCCATATGAGGAATGTGCAGTGAACCGAACTGAACTGTGTGTTGCTTAATCCACAGCATCATTGATAATAAACACATCCAGAGAAGTGCACTTCCATTTACAACCTCAGAAGGGAGCAGGAATTGTAGACCTGGAATTTTGCCGTAGAACTTGGGAACTCTAACTTGCTTTGTTACATGTGTTTACTCTTTCTTACTTTCCATGGGCAGTGTCCAAAGAATAGTCACCTCCCTCTTTCCACATCTGCTCTCATCCCCCGTCCCATCCCAGTGATATTTTTGTACTTCTTTTCTGATGACTTAACCTGCCATTTTTTCCCTCCCTCCCCCATCCTTCTCTCTTTCCCTAATATTCTTCGTCACTGCCTTAATGAAAACCTGATTCTTACCTGGAGATACTACTTTCCCTAGAGTTATCTCTAGTGGTAGCTTCTTACTTTCTCAAACCCCAGTCCTCAGGGTTGGATGCTCGTTAAGTGCTCTCCTTTTTTCTTGTTGCCATTTCTAGATTGTTACTTTCTCCCAGTTTCTTGTGAAAATGTGGGTTTGTTTGAGACTCTTGCAATCTGGCTCTATTTTCCTCTTCTCCTTATGACTGATTATCTTCTACCAGCCTCCCAGCCATTCCACCTCATGTATTGAACAGTAGAGCACGTGGTTCATAGGTTTCTTTTCAACCTAGATTCTCGACTCTATTCAAACCGCAAGTCCTAATGTCTGTATTCGCTCTGTTCAGCATTCACTGTTTCACAGAACTAAGTCGAGACTATCAGTTGAGAACTTCAGCTACCTACACTGGTGCCCATCTTCTGTCTTTCCTTTATCAGTAGGTTGGGATCCTCTTACTGTCTAAGGTGGCTTCTTCCACTTGTGCTCTGAATTCCATCTCCTCCCTTTCCCCAAAACCTTTTGCAGTCCTCAGACTCTCTGTTCTGTTTTTTCAGGCACCCAACACGGTTGACCTCTCTCTCTCTCTCTGTGTCTCTCAAAACTCTCTTCTCCTAGAGCCCATGATTCCAGTCTTCTGGTTTTCATATTTATTCTTTGGCTGTTTCTTCTAAAGCTCATTTGCCAGCGTATCCTATCCACCTGACCTTTAAATGTAGCTGGTCCTTGAGTGCTTTTTTCTTTTCATATTATATTTTTTCCTAGGTAATTTTAGCTTTACCCCTGCTTCAACATCTATCTGTGCGCTGATCTTACTCCCCAGTTTTTAAAGGCCAGACCTTTTTTCTAATATTCTTGACCTTTATTGGATGTTTCCCACCTATTATCAATGTATTTCCAAAACTGAACTCAGGAATTCCTACCTCTACTTCTGCCTGGCAACAAAAAAGGAGTGATGCAGCTTTCCTCCAGGGTTCCCTGGTTCAGTGACTAGCACTGCAGTCTGCCATGTTACACAGGCCTGAAACCTGGGAGTTATTTTTGGCATTTCTCACTCCCACACTCCCAGTATCCAAGCATTAGTCCTTTTGAGCCTGTTGAGTCCCTCCTATTGTATCTCAAATTCATTCACTTTTGTCATTTGTTCTGTTAGCCCTCTAGACCAGGCCACCATCATCTCTTCTCTGGTAGCTTCCTAATTGGTCTTCTGTCTACTCTTATTCCCTTATAATTTGTTGTCCACACTATTGCCAGAATGATCTTATAAAAATTTAATATCACCTTCCTACTTAAAAGTCTTTAATATCAATAGTTTCCCATAACTCTTAGGATAAAAGACAGAATGTTTAAAATAGCCGGCGAGGCCCCAGTGACCTGGCCCCGGCCTTTATGTCCAGCCACACCTGCCACGCACACCTTCTCCCCTAGGTATTTGCACTTTAACCACTCTGGCTGTTTTCAGTTCTTCATATACACCATTCATTGCATATGCAGCACTTCCCAACTCCTCCTCTCCTTTATCTAGCTAACTGCTGCGTAACCTTTAGATTTCAGTTTAAATGTCTCTTCCTTGAAGAAGCCATCTCAAACATACAATGACCTCCCATCGCTCACGCCTGCACACACACACTATAAACAGTTATACAGGTCCCCTTATCTTCTCAGACTTACCATTATTTTACGTAAATAATTAATTCAGTAATTAGAACTTCCTCCCTACAGTATAAGTCCATGAAACTCAGAGCAGAGACTGTGTCAGTCATTGCCTTACTCAAACCCAGCACAAGACTTTAAACTTAATATATGCCAAATGTCCAAAGTATTGCATGTTTTTTAAAAATCACGATTAGCAGTAAAATTTCAGATGAAAGGGAACAATTGTAGTCTTGACTCTGGGGGCAGCATGAAGAAGGGAGGTACTAAGGAGGCATTTGGAGTTTCATTCCAAATTGAGGTTTGGTGGAGATCGGAGATCCCGAGGATAGTTAACAAAGATGAAGTAGGTAGCCCTAGTTCCAGACACCCGTGGCAGAGAATGAACAATTAGATCACAGGACACAACCTAAATATCCAAAGTAAGGGGATGGATCAGTTATTTATTACATATTCTTACAAAACAACCATTGTGTGGTTATTTAAAATCATAATTTTGAAGGATAAAAACACAGGAAAATACTCATGATACAAGCGTAAGTGGATAAAACAGTGATATAAAAAGTTGTATATTATACAAGAAAGGCAGAAAAACCTAAGGCAAGGGAGTAATGGTCAAAATTGTCAGTTGCTGCCAAGAAATCAGGCCGAGTCTATGCAATTTAATGGTAAAGCAGTCATTTGTAACTTTATCAAGAACACTTTCAGGGATACAGTGGGGTGGAAGTCAGGTTATAGGGCATTTAAGTAGTATTTATAAGAAAGTTGATGCAGCAAATAGAATGCTTTTTATTCACTTAAGATTTATTGTGTTGTCCATTATAATCCCTATGCTAGGTTTTGGGGATATAGCAAGAAGTATAACAGATTTGTATCCTATCCTCATGTGCCTACATTCTAGAATATTTTTGCTATAAAGAGGAAGAGAGGATTATTACCTACTAAACAGTTTGTGGGGTTGTGAGCAGGTAATTATTTTTTAAAGATTTGAGCATATTTAAATGCTGATAGGAAAGAACTCATAGAGAAGGAGAGTTAATGATACAAAAGAGAGGTATTAATTTAAAACACAAAGTCCTTGAAAAGGTGTAGAACATGGGATTTAGAAACATTAAAGAAATAGGCCTAGATGAGAGAGGGGAATCCCTTTGCATTATAACAAGAGGAAAAGGTGGATTCAGATGGAGCTGAATTGGGAGATTTGGTGGCAAGAAGTTGAAGGAGGTCTGATCTGACGTCTTCTGTTTTGCCTGTAAAGGAGGAGGCAATATTGAGACTAAGGACAGAAGTACTAGCAGTTTGAGAGGAATATGGATATTGAAATAGCTGCTGTGGGGAATGGGGGAAAGTGCTGACAAGGAAAGCAACTTGATGCTAGTGTTGAGGGCCCAGTTGAGGTTCTTGACCTTGAATTTACAGTGGCAGCAATCTGTGAAACTTGTGATCTTCTCCAACAGCATTCCATATGCCCGGTACTGGGACAGCAAAGGGCTGTAATTGAAATCACATAGGATTGGGGTTTTGCCAGGTGAATTCAGTGGATGGTAGCAAATGAATGCTTGAAGTGACAAACCATGGAGTCTAAGCTAGGAAGGGAAGGAAGGAAGTAAGGCCAGTAGAGGGCTAATAGTTCAGTGCCTGGCACATAATTCTCAGTAATTATTTGTAGATCAGGAGAAAGCGAAGAGAGGTTTGTGAACTAGTTGTCTCCTCTGGAGGTAAGAGAGAGGGATAGTGGTGCAGTGAAGTCCCTAAAGCTGAGGCAGATCTTGGGATGGAGAGGAAGACTGAACTGGGTGCTGCATTATTAGCTGACTAAGAGGTGGTGACAGGGGGATAAAGGGTGGCTAGTGGAATGGTCTGAGACTCAGAGGAGCAGAGCTTTTTGCACAGGGACACCAAGCCCACCTGACAGGACTGCCTGGGCTACAGTAGAGTCTAACCTCATTGGAAAGATCTGAAGAAGAGGCTTGGTGCTTCAGGGGGAGCCAACTTTCAGTTAAGCCTGGAAGAGAAAAAAAACCATTCATTCATGGAAGAGGTAGAGGACATAGAGAATGTTCTTGACCGAGGAACAGTGGAAAGATTTGGACAGAGAAGCAGTAGGAGGCTGGTTCCAGAAAGGAGCACAGAATACCGGAGGTGTAGAGTATGGGAGAGGACAGATGCCAAGAAGTGTATTAAATATTGTCCCTGGGTTCTTAATGTTAACGGTAGTTAAAGTTTCTAATTTTTTCCCTCTGCAGTCAGTGGGTAGACGCTACAAAATAACTTAGATTGCAACTTAAAGTTGTATGATTGCAAATTGTCAGAAGGACCAAGCTAAAAATGAAAAACTCAAACTGCCTACAAAAGTAAAAGGAAATAAAATAGTATCCCATGAGAAAAAAGTATTTCAATGTAGTAAAAGCATCAACAAAGTGAAATAAAAGGATAAAGGCAAAATTAAATCCTTAGATATATGCCATGTAATTAACTCGTATTAAAGTATTCTAAATTCTGATTTAAGAATTACTCCTAGGCAGAGTGCCACCAACATTATTTTTGTTTATCCTATTTCTTTCTAGATGCTTACTTTAGAAAATAATTATTTGTGTTCTATGAGAGAGAGAATCTCCTGTAGTATTTAAAAACTGTCTTTGGGATGTGTGATTTAAGTTTTGACGTTGCCCTGTGGTTATTCTATCAAATTCTGCTGTGTCTTAAAATAATATATGTGGGGATCAGTTGGGTAAGTCACCTGTTTATACTGGGGGGTGGAGGGATGATAGAGAAAAGTAGTCATACATCTTGGGCAGTAAATGTTTCTTAGAGGAATGATCTTACATATTCATTTCACAATTAATTTAGTTTTTTTTAAAGTCCAAAAATCTTAACTGTATGATTCAGTTTGCTTGAGTACTTTCCAGTGGCAAAGCAGAGAAATGGAATGTAGTGAGCCTTTTATAAATGCTTAGTGTTTTTAAGTGTTTAAGTGTTTTTAGTGTAAATTGCTTAGTATTTTTAAGTCAGTCCATTCATTCTAAAAAGAAAAATTTATTGCATAAACTATGCTGCAGTGTTAAATAGATTATTAGATAAGATGAAGGAGTCCTACCACTAACAAATCACAGTATTTTCATTTGTTTATGTTCTAGTACTAGTCCATTATACAAACATTTCTCTGTAGCTATCACAACATAGTTGCAATTCTCTTTTCTCCTTACCTCTCTTAATATTGTAGTTATGGCTTCATATTGATCATTTTGTATGGCTTTGTAATAGTCTATCAAATAATGCCTTCTAGTCCCATAGTGTGGGAATTTTGTTTTCATCTTAGCTTCTTCTAAACTTTTTCTTTTCCACTCAGTGCAAAAAAGAAAGAAAGAAAAAAATCCAAAAGACAATAAAACTTAACATTAAGTTCACTTTACCTTGTCACTTTAGGTTTATAACCTTAAGACCCAACATCATTGTGGGGAAATGTGCCTGGTGAGATATACAAATTCAACCTTCCTTTTTGCCTATGATTAAAAATAGCCTGCTATCTCTGTTTCCTTCTAAAATCCTCTAAAAAAGATCTTTTCAACCAATCATGAAAAATCTTTTCATGATTTTTTTAAAAATGGTTTGTTAGTGGTACCTTGTTACTAGTAAGTTTGGTGGGGCTCTAGAGTTGAATGAAAGAAAAGCACATAAAAATAAACAGCTTTATGATATAATAACCATACCTTTTGTGTCTTTATGCCTGAGATAAGTTTTTATTTTAGTAACTATTTTTAGTTGTTTTATTACTGCTAATGATAACAATTGTTTTGGCAGTGTTTTTATACAATTTGGAAAGTTTTAGTGTTCTTCAGAGAGACACTATTGTAATGAAACAATTAAAGTACTCTTCATTCGATCATTAGGTACCACAATAGCCATAGCATCTCATTTGAGCTATTTTAAAATGTGTTTTCATAAGCAGTATCTATAGTTCCCCATTCCAGATTTTTTAAAATATTTGATATGTCAGTCATTTGCTTAGAAACTTTTTTAGAAAGTGTATTACAAAATGATAGACAAAAACACTAATTGATGATGGTTTAATAAATAAGAGCATGCAATTAGTGCATCTTTAAAGGCTGTTCTCACATGGATGATTATTTTTGCAGAATTGAATACTTTAAGGCTTTAATTTTATACTTATTGCTAGATCATTATATCTAATTATTTTGACCATTTATTCAAATAATAAACCTCCAAGTCTGAATATTTATCGTGAAGAATGAGTTTAGAGAAAGGAAAATAATTATATGTCTCTGTCTCCTGCTATTTTATTCTGCCTGCTATCAGAGTACAAAAATATACATTCACATCGTCTGTTTGTTGTATCGTATTCTTGTATCATACAGATTTAGTTACAATACACACACAGGTCAGCCAGTGTTAAAAGACTGAAAAGAATGAAAACTACAAATGAGGACAGATGAGCTATGCATTATGTAATGATAAAACAGGTGTTTTGGAAGATAAACAATGTTCAAAAGCAAAGAAGATTTAAATACTTCTGCATCTCTAATTACTTTATTCTGGTTATTAGACAAAAAGCAAATAGCTTTCAGATGAAATCCAAACTTTCTGTAGTATAATACAGAAATACAGAATGTTGGATAATTCTAACTTCGTTTCCTTTTTTTAGAAAAGCAAACTTTATGCATTGGGGAAAAAAAACTTTTTAAAGAAACTCTGTTCCTAGTGACATTTAAAAAAATAATGTCAATTCTATCATGATGCTTTTGACAGTATCTTAGGATTGTTTAGCAGTAGTTGTGAATTATTTTGCATGTGATTCTCAGAATCGTACATACAAAGCTGAGCAGTCTAGGCGGTGAGGATGCTAACATACTATCTGTTTTTGTTTATAGGACGGTGAACTTTGACATAATAAAATACTTGTATGATTTCTTGTGAAAACAAGCTTCAAAGCCATATGGACACTGTGACAATGACTAAGCCAAGCTGTGTTCATCCAACTACTCAGTTGGCCAGGGAGAGGAGTTCTTTGGCTCTATTGGATTTGTCCAGACAGGTGCTGGCCCAGCATGGAATCTGATGAAAATACTCTGATTGGTCTGGGTGAATGTGAGCAGAAGACTATTTACCAGGGACCCTGGAGTATTTGGAAGGAACGTGTTAATTATAAACAGCAGGGTTTGAGCACAATCTGTTCTACTCTTAATGATGTTATCTTAACACTGAAATTGCCTGAAACCCATTTACTTAGGACTACATTTTACTCTGTGAACTATCCCCTGCACCTTGAATGTGCCAGCAGCCCTTGTATATAAGCCCAGTCTTTTGACTTCCTCTCCACAGGAGCCTCTGCAGTTGCTTGCCAAAGCAGATTTTCCTAAGGCCACCACTTTAAAAAATCATAGTTGCAAAATATAGTAAGTAGAATTTTTTTTTTTTTTTTTAAAGATCCAAGTTTGTATATGCTTATCTTTCACCCTGATTTTCTCGAAAGGCAAGGTAGTTTGATCAGATATAGGGCAGCTTTCCACCTCTAAGCCTAATTGATAACTGCAGTATGCTTAGGTGAGGTTTATCTGGTCACTTTTGCAATTAACTACCCAACATAGCTTTTTAATCTGCATGATGGTTTTCTTTCCTTTTTTTAGTCATTGGCCTTTACTAGTTCTACAATAAAATTTTTTCCTGTTATATCAGTTATGAACCTTGGGTCTGATTTTCTTGTCTATTCATATTTTTTAAGACGTTTTCTGTTAGCATGTAAATGCTTGAAAATTACTTTGAGCAGATTTAAAGTGCTTAATTACGGAGCCTAGTTTAAATTTCGGTTGCATTTTATTCTTTCATTCTTTTTTTGAAGAAAAATTCTCACAATAGGCACCCCCAAATAGGAAGCCTTTTAATGTAGTGACTGACGCTTTCTGGATCAAAGAAAACGAGTGGTTGTCTACTTGCATTTATTTAGAGGTACTGAGTAGGGGGAGAAGGAATGAAATTCCTTTGTGTCTGCCTGCACAAGATAGCATGGAGGACCCTCACCCTGTGTCTCTTGTCCCATGGAAGATGGTGAAATTTTGTGTTCCACAGATGTTTGTAGAAGCCAGGACCAGGGAAAAGCCATGTGCATTGCAAATTCAGGCTTAGGCTTCCTGCACGTAGAAATCTGTGTGTCATTCAAGTAGAAGGCAGTTTGAGTAGCTGATTCAAGGAAGAGTAATGCCACTTCGGGGATTTTCAGCCCCTCATAGTTTGCTATAAAGTGGCAGGTCTGCTGTGCAGCTTTCTTGGATAGCCTGGGACCAATCTGCATTTTGAGGGAAGAACTCTGGAATATGAGGGGGGACAGAGATTGTCAAATAGGGAACTGGGGAAGACAGAAAGGAGGCAAGGTTTCCTGTATGTGACTCTCCCTGCCTTCTCACTGCTGGCCACCTGTCCCCCGCCCAGCACCTTGCTTATCTTGTACTGCCCCACACTGCGCCACCAGCCGTATGTATGGCTTCCCTGCAAAACACCTTGTAACCAGATTTTCCCTGCCTCTGACTGGGCCGTGAGAACTTTATGTTTTGTAATTTACTTACTAATGGCTTGCTAAATGACTCACTAACTTGATTAATTTACTTAAACGAAGACTAACAGAGCTTAATGTGGATATTAGCATTTTAATAAGGGTCATCTGCAAATGAACTTTCTAATTGGAAGATACAAATCTCCAATTAGAGGAGGGAATCTAATGATGAGAATGATGCTGGCTGGTGGGCCAGATATTTCTGTTAAGAGAGGAGGTGCCTAAATTATATTAAGCATCTATTCTACCTAGATCTAAAAATGATTTAGGTGGTAGAAGAACAAAGTTACCAGGCTGTGGGATTTTAGATTTTTTATACGTGGTTGATCCTCCATTTTAAAAATGTCTTCTTGGGCTTCCCTGGTGGCGCAGTGGTTGGGAATCTGCCTGCCAATGCAGGAGACACAGGTTCGTGCCCTGGTCTGGGAAGATCCCACATGCCATGGAGCAGCTGGGCCCGTGAGCCACAGTTACTGAGCCTGCGCGTCTGGAGCCTGTGCTCCGCAACAAGAGAGGCCACGATAGTGAGAGGCCCACACACCGCGATGAAGAGTGGCCCCCGCTTGCCACAACTAGAGAAAGCCCTCGCACAGAAACGAAGACCCAACGCAGCCATAAATAAATAAATAAAATTTTAAAAAAAAAAGGACACTAATCCTATCAGATGATGGCCCACCCTTAGACCTCATTTTAAAAAAAAAAAAAAATGTCTTCTTTCCATTACCATGACTCATATACATAGTAAGGTGGAGACCTTATTCCCTCCTCTTATTTTCAAGTCAGTTTCAATCCCTGAATCAGTCTTCATTGCTGAAACAGTTCCTTTTCAGTAACTCTGGAAGGGATTCTGATCCAACAAGTCTCTTCATTAAGCCCTAAAAAGTCAAAAAGGAGTCAAGTCTCTAGGGCAGCTGTTAAGAGCTGGGGCTCTTGAGTCAGACTACCTTTGTCAAATACCAGCTGTATCTCTAGGAGCTGTGTGATGTTAGATAAATTATTGAATCTCTCTGTGTCTCTTGTTTTCTCACCTATACAATGGAAAGTAGAACTTCCCTCATGCAGCTGTTTAGAGAATTAATAAATAAGTTGATATATTTAAGGTGGTAGATCTCAACTGGAGGCAGTTTTGCCCACCAGAGATTATTTAGCAATTTCTGGAGACATTTTTGGTTGTCAGAACTGGGTGTGGGGTAGGGGAGGGTAGAGACCTAGGATGCTCCTAACCATCCTAAATGCATGTCCCACAACAGAATTATCTGGTCCAAAGTATCAGTAGTGCCAAGGTTGAGAAACCCCGATCTAAGTAAGGTACTTGCCACTTTGTAAGTGCTCAATAAATGTTAGCTATTACTATTATCATGAAATATTTGTGACCTGGAAAGGAGTTAAGTGACAGAATGTGACAACATTCCAACTAAATAGAGAAGAGGTACTCTTACCTAATCCTATCTGGGAAACTTCTTGTTAAAAATTTTTGAATTATTCAAATGGACGTAATACCTTGGATTTTTATTTTTAGAATTGAAGGATTTTCTACTGGGTTCTAATTCACATGTAGGTTTCATTACTTATTTTTCAGGATCTTGTTGAATAGTCAAAAGCATGAACTGAGAATGATCAATCAGAGAGCAGGTGACTGAGGAGTTACATTGTTTGCCCTCAAGGTGTGATGGCTGTACAATTAGTGGTATACCTCCGACGGATTTAGTTAACCAACAACTGTTTAATGTAATTAAGGTGGTCTGGAGCAAGGAAAGCTCAGCATAAGAAGAAGCCTCCTTTGTTACTCCAAGGTATGCCCTACTCTGCTTGTACTATGCAAAGAAAAGAAAAGTAATGGACCAAGTCGAGGAATAATGCATCCCTTATCGCATTAAGTACTCAGAGAGTCTCTAAAATAGTAGAGGAAATGCCACAACTGCCCATGTATGCGACCAGGGCTGTAATAGCATCCTCTACTTTTACCTGAAGTCTCACACTATTGAGTACCATAGTTGCATCTCATGTGTTTTTCCATGAGCAGAGACTTAGATTGGAGGTAATTAACCAGAGGTTGATATTATTCAGCTTCATCCCCTACATTTTGAAAGCTTCATCTCCTGCAAAGTGTGACTGTATCATATGTAAAATAGTTTAGATAATTTTGTATGTAATTTTAGTCTGCTGACACAATTTGCTTTCAGAAATGCTTAGTAGAACTCAAAGAAATCTTTCCTATCAAGATATCAACGTTTCACTCAAATTTGATGTTAAATGCCCTCAATGCACAGTTAGTGTTCATTTTCCAGCAGTGACACATTCATGAAGCACAGTTTGAGAAGTAGAAATTTGGTAGAGCAGAGAAGATTATAATCAATTCATTCATTTAACTGCATGTTGATGCACAATAATGATGGGATTTTAGGAGGCATTCAGCTGTTTGAGTAAATAGTGGTAGCTTTGGCATGAGAAAAGAGTCTGGATTTTAGAGGCAATAGAGATTTGCTTGGGGTTTTGGATAAACCATAATCCATTTCATTGGTCTTTGAGGAAGTTGAGAGTCCTATTTAATGAGAGTTCCCATAAAATAATTCAGTATTCATCAAAAAAAAAAATACTAAGTACCATCTATGTGTCAGGCATTGTGTTGGGTGTAGGAGTAGGAGGTACAGCAATGGACAAAGGAGACAGATTTCTGTCCTGGACAACAGGTGCTTTCAGCATTGGGAGAGCCATTCCTCGAAATAGGAAATCCTGAGGGAGCGACTATGTCTGTAGGATGAAGAGGATCATGAGTTCAATTTTGAACATGTGCCGTTGAGGTGCTTATCCAAGTGGAGTGTGAAGTGTGTAGCTGGATCTAGTTAGAGATCACAGAGTTACTGCCAAGCATTAACGTAGGGGTCACCAGAATAGAGGTGAAAACTGTTCTTGACATAGTGAGGGAGAAACCATCTTGAAATGAATTAAGAAGGTGGTCATAACTCTTGCTAATCAACTCACCACAGAACTGCAGGTTAATTTTATTTTTTCAAATAAGAGTTCTCCACTATTCATATAAACCCCATCCCTTTCAGTATAAGAAGTGGCAGTAAGAGACCTGGGCTAAGTCCCATTTAGTATTTGGTCCCAAAAGGAAAAACCAGACCCACTTAGCGTCTTAGTTCTGTGGAGAATGTTAGATCCAAACACATGATTTCATCACTTTGGACCAACTTTCATAATAATAGAGGCATTGCACTGGCTTATGTGTGCCCTAGAATTTCTGAAACCACTTTAGGTTCACTTTCTCTGGGAAGGAACATTCAGCCATCCTAGTTCATGGGATTCATCCAGCTGGAAATGAAGAGAGCCTTAGAGGAACAGAGATGCACTAACCCCGTAAGCATCCATGAGAAAGGATGCTGAAATAGAAACCCCTGCTGTTTTCTACATCAGTCTTTCTTTTTTTATTTGAAAAATATTGACTAACTAAAGCCTAGTCATCGAGAGGATGGAAAGACGTGGGAAAGAGCCACATGGCTTGAGGAGGGATAAAACAGGCAGCTGCTACAAATGCCTCTGAGTGTAAAAACATAATAATTAAGCTGAAGTGACCTACAGAGAAAAATAAGTAGATCTAAAAAATCAATTTTTTAAAATTGTGATATTGTAACTGAAAGTTATGTGGGAGAAATAAAACATGTACCAATAAAAAGAAATTTTCTTAGATTACTAGACTAGGAGAGCTAACTCCCCAGCTTAGGTAAGAATAAAACTTTGGAAATGTTGAACAGAAGAGGACACTGCCCACAGCTCCCTGCAGCCTGGGCTGGTCGCCTGATTTCTTTATGATAAAAGTTCTGGGTTAAACTGTAAAAAAAAAAAAAAGCAGAAGGTGAAAAGAGCCCCACCCCTGTTTAAAGAGAAAACAATTTAGAACTTGTTTTTTATAATGCTGTTATACATAATTTAAAAATCTGTTTTTAATTATTATAAAAGGAACACATGTTTACTGTGGAAATTTGGGGCAATCATGAAGAAGTAAAAATCACCGGTTAACAACATTCAGAGATAGCCTCTGTAAGTAAAAGTTTTGGTATATTTACTTTAGTTACTATATTGTTCTGGTAGTTTAAAGAAAAGGGGTAATTGTGTCTTTTATATTGAGAAAGAAAGGACAGATCAGGTGAAGATTAATGATTCTCATAGCAGCCTGTGAAACATGAGTGGTAGGACTTAAGTTTGGTATTTCATCAAAAGTGTTTAGAGTGACAACAGTTTTTTTTTTTTTTTGTAAATCACTTACATCCAAGTATATAAAATGTGAAACCACATCAGCATAATGAAAAGCAATATATTTTAAAGCTATAACATCAAAAACCAACTCTCAAATATGTGTGGCCAATATATCTCTTTCAGTAGAATTGCTTATTTAAAATGCTTGTCATGATAATAAAATGGGAGAAAGAACAAAAGAAGCACCAAAGTGAGGGCAGAGAGACAAAAGTTGAAGTATGGAAGGAGGAGGGCAGTGAAGTAGATGCTAATTTGTGGAAATACAAATCAAAAATGGTGTGGAAACAGGACGTTGCCTTATCTATATCTGGATGACAAAGCAAAAAGAGCAATCATTTATTTTGATCATGAATCTGCAGTTTGAGCAGAGCTTGGCTCAATGTGGTATCCCTTGGGTCAACTTGAGAGTGGAGTTGAATCACATGAAAGCTGGTTTCCTCACCCTTGTCTGGAGGCTGACACTGGCTAATGGCTCCTATCTGGAATACCTACACATGGTCTCTCATGTGCTCTCTCCACTTCATGGAATGGTGACGAGGTTCCGAAAGTCAGCATGCCAAGAGAAACTAGCAGATGCTGCATGGCCTTTTCTAATCAAGCCTCAGAAGTTTCATAGCATCACTTTTGCAGTATTGCGATTAAGGCAGTGATTAAGTCCTCCTTTTATTTAAAGGGAAGGGAATTATTATACCCACCTCTTGATAGAAGGAGTGTCACAGAATTTGCAAGCATGCTTTAAATCACCACACAGAGCATAATAGGCTGAAAATAAAAATATGGAATGCAGATGGAATATATTTTATGTCCTTTAAAAATTTGAGTTAGTGTGACAAACTGTTTCTTATACACATACCCTCATCAAACATCTCTTCTCCATTCCTCCAAAGCACAGGAGCTCTGGCTGCAAGGGGGCCAATATGGTTGGAGTACAGGAAGCAAAGGCAACCTTGGTAGGAGATGGAATCAGAGGGGTAATGGGTGGCAGGTCATGTGTAGCCTTGCAGGGCATTGAAGGACTTTGGTTCTTTTTTTAATAGGTTGTAAATATTTTATTGCATTTGCATACTTTAACTGTTTCTTTTTAAAAAATTTTTATTGGAGTATAGTTGATCTACAATGTTGTGTTAGTTTCTGCTGTACAGCAGTGTGTATCAGTTATACATATACATACAAGCGACTGACAAGGGATTAATCTCCAAAATATACAAACAGCTCATTCAGCTCAATATGAAAAAAAACAAACAACCCAATCAAAAAATGGGCAGAGGATCTAAACAGACATTTCTCCAAAGAAGACATACAGATGGCCAAAAAGCACGTGAAAAGATGCTCAACATTACTAATTATTAGAGAAATCCAAATCAAAATTACAATGAGGTATCACCTCACACCAGTCAGAGTGTCCATCATCAAAAAGTCTACAAACAATACATGCTGGAGAGGGTGTGGAGAAGAGGGAACCCTCCTATACTGTTGGTGGAAATGTAAATTCCACCAATATGTGAAAATCTAAAAAAATGGTACAAATGAACTTATTTACAAAATAGAAATAGAGTCACAGATGTAGAAAACAGACTTATGGTTACCAGGGGGGAAAGCGGGGGTGGGAGGAGGGATTAAATTGAGAGGCTGGGATTGACACATACACGCTACTATATATAAAATAGATAACGAATAAGGACCTACTGTATAGCACGGTATTGTCTACTGTAATACACAGCTCTTCTCAATACTCTGTAATGACCTATATGGGAAAAAGAATCTAAAATAGAGTGGATATAGGACCTTGGTTCTTATTCTTTGTGAGATGGGGAGAGTTTTGAGTCACATGATCTGGTTTAGATTTTTTTTGAAAAGGATTACTGGAACCTATATTGAGAATAGAGTGGAAGCAAGAAAAGTAGAAGGCTATTAAAAAATCTAAGTGAGAGATAATGGTGGCTGGTGGAGGTGGTGAGATGTTGCCAGATTTAGGATATAATTTAAAAGAAATGTCTGCATGATTTGCTGATTAATTGGGTGTCAGTTTTGAAAGAAAGAGTCAAGAATGATTTCAGGGTTTTTAACATGAACATGTGGAAACGTGTAGGGGAGATAAGATCAGGAGTTCACATGTGGACATGGTAAGTTGGAGATTTCTGTTAGGTATCAAATTGGAAATGTCAGTTAGGAGGCAGTTAGGTAAATCTGGAGTTCAGGGTAGAAGCCCAGGCTGGAGATACAAATTCAGGGGTTGTCAGTATCTAAATGGGAATGTGTAAGGGAAGTGTGTACATGAAGGAATTATGGCCAGCTCTTCTGAGTCAGAAAACTACCTTCTCACTGAGCTTCTGCCTAGGAGTGTTCAGAGCCCCTCTAGAAGGTAAACCCCCTCCCTGGGGAGTTGCTTCTAAACTGTAAGGAATCTTCAGTTATTTGTTTCCATAGGAAGAAGGGATTCATGATAAAAGTGAAATTTTCTTTTTTTATATACTGAAATTGCAAATACTAAATTACTAACTTTAATACTAAAATTTCAAAAAATCTTTGCAACATTAAAAAGAAAAATGACAGGAATGGAGTGAGTGGGTCATAGATTTAGATATAGCAATTTATGCGATGCCCAGCCAAGACAAAATGACCTGTAAATACTGAGTTCACAGATTGCATATGTTAATTAATTTCCAAAATCCATTCTTTTAGAGCTGTTCTTACTACTAGGAATTTGCGTTCTTTCCATTTCAGAAGTAAAAATTAATTAAAAGATAATATGCTGAATTTCATCATTAAAATAAAGGTTCCTTCTAAGTATATCTAAGTGTGTGATATTTGGTAACTTTTTTTTTTTTTTCTTGGCAATATCCATCTATCTTTTGTTGTGTTTTTTTTACCCTAATCATGATAAGTCCACCACTGAATCATGCTCAGTAGAGGACATGTTTGGAGTTGTGGCTCCAGATGCTGGATTGGTTTGCACTGACTCTCTTTTAATCCCCGTCATAAACAATTCATTAGTAAGAAAGTTGTAGGAGGCAGAAGAGAGTAAAACTGACAGGCCTATCTAATGACTAAAACTATAAATATGGGTCCATCATTACATTACAATAAATAAGAACTCCCTGAGTAAGGAAGATGAGGAAAAAAGCTCAAGGGGTTACTGGACACATATTGCCATTTGAGATGGAAATTTGTTTTTCTTTTCCTCTTTCACTTTTCACTGTTAAAACTGTGTGATTGTAATGGTGATAATTACCAGGTGAACATTTATGTGCTTGACACTGTAATAGACAACTCATATACATTATCTCTAATACTTATATAGTGTGTATGAAAAGATGTATTCACTCAACGGCTGACACTAGAATGCCTCTTAGGGGAGAAATTTGAGGAGTAGACGATGAGAAAGCTGTGAAGTGGCAGATGAGACCCTGATAGTCCTTGGAAGAAGTGGCTAAAGGAACAGAAAAAAATCTGTCTATTGCTAGGGAAAGATCAGCAAAATTGATACCTCTGGTCAAGCTAATCAAGAAAAAAGAACACACACATTACTGTATGATAGAAAGAATGTAATCACTGAAACAGAATATTCTGAATGCCCATGAATTTGATTATTTAAATGAACTGGACAAATTCCTTGTAAAACACAGCCAACCAAAACTTATTCAAGAAGAATTAGATAACCTGAATAGCCATATTCTTCATTAAAGAATTCTAATAATTATTTAAAGGATAAATAATACTTACTCTACACAAACTCAGAAAATAGAAGAGGAACACTTTTCGACTTATTTTACAAGGCCAGCGTTACCCTGATACCAAAACCAGACAAAGATAGGACAAGAAACTTGCAGACCAATATCCCTCATTAAGATAGACACAAAAATCCTCAGCAAATTATTACTGAATCAAAGCCAGCAACTGTATAAAAGTATCAATAATAATACATTATGACCAAGTGGAGTTTTCTCAGGATTGTGATTTAGCACTCAGAAATCAATCAATATAATTCACCATGTCAATAGACTAAAGAAGAAAACCACATGATTAATTTAATGCAGAAAATCATTTGACAAGATCCACTTATGATTTTAAAAATAACCTCTATGCAAATGAGGAATTAAAGAGAACTCTCTCATTGATAGGGCAGTGATGGCCACTGAGCAGAGGAGAAGTCCTGGCTCACACCTGCCTCTGGCCTTAGCCCCTCTATCTCCAGTACCCCCTCCTACCAAGGTGATAGCTGCCTGCACATCCTGGGGAAAGATGCGACTCGTGTTCACATCAGATACAGCTTCTCCCGCAAAGTAACTGGGCACACGCAGACTATAGGGTCACTCCCACACAAGGACACTCCTTCAAGACTACAATAGGTAACTGTTTCACCTAATTTCATAGAGACAGAGAAAGTTAAGCAAAATGAGAAGACAGAGGAATTTGTTTCAATTGACAGAGCAAGAGAAACCCCCTGAAAAAAACAACTAATGAAACAGAAATGAACAATTTACCAGATAAAGAGTTCAAAGTATTAGTAATAAGAATGCTAACGAAATTAGGGAGAATAGATGAACACAGTGAGAATTTTAACAAGGAACTAGAAAATATAAAAAAACAGCTGAAGAATACAATAACATTAAAAACACATTAGAAGGAATTAATGGCACATTAGATGGTACAGAAGAATGTGTGAGTGATCTGGAAAATAGAATAATGGAAATCAGAACAGAAAAAAAGAAAAACAACAGGAAAAATGAGAACAGTTGAAGGGATCTCTGGGCAACATCAAGCATACTAACATTTGCATCATTGGGGTCCCAGAAGGGAAAGAGAGAGAGGAAGGGGTTGAATATATATTCAATGAATTTATTGCTGAAAGCTTCCCAGACCTAAAGAAGGAAACATATCTAGGTACAGGAAACACAGAGGGTCCCAAACAAAATGAACCCAGACTCAAACCAAGACATAATTAAAATGGTGAAAGTTAAAAATAAAGGGAGAATTCTAAAGGCAGCAAGAGAAAAGTAAAGAGTCTCCATAAGGCTGTCAGCTGATTTCTCTGCAGAAACCTTGAAGGTCAGAAGGGAGTGACATGATATATTCAAAGTCCTGAAAGGGAAAAACCTAAGATACTCTACCCAGCAAGATTATCATTTAGAATTAAAAGAGAGATAAGGAACTTCTTAGATAAGCAAAAACAAATAGTTAATCAATACAAAACCTACGCTAAAAGAAATGTTAAAGGGTTTTCTCTAAGTGGAAAAGAAGTAAGAATCTACAGGAAAGGGAAAATCCCACTTAGGCAAATATATAATAAGGACTGAGGATCAGCCACCTCAATAAGGCAGTATGGAGATCGAAAGACAAAAAATTACAAAAGCAACTACAATTAAACAGTTAAGGGATAAAACTAAAGATGTATAATATGACATCAAAACCACAAAGTGTAGGGGAAGGGAGTAAAAAATGTAGATCTTTTAGAATGTGTTTGAACTTAAATATTTGATTACCAGTTTAAAACAAGTAAATACAGGTTAACATATATGAATCCCATGGTAACCACAAATGGAAAACTAAAAAGAAGGGAACACAAGCATACTACTAAAGAAAATCATCAAACCACAAGGAAAGGAACAAAAAGAAGAAGAAATGAATGGAGAAGAACTACAAAAGCAACCAGAAAACAAGTAATAAAATGGCAGTAAGTACACGCCTATCAATAATTACTTTAAATGTCAATGAACTAAATGCTCCAATCAAAAGACATAGGATGGCTGATTGGATTTAAAAAAAAAAAATAAGACCCATCTATAATATATGTCGCTTACAAGAGACTGGTGGCAGAGCTAAAGACAGAGTGAAAGGGGATGGAAAAAGATATTTCATGTAAACAGAAATGACAAGAAAGCAGGGGTAGCAAAGTCATATCAGATTAAAGTATACTTTAAAACAAAGGTTATAATGAAAGAAAAAAAGGGCATTATATAATGATAAAGGGATTAATACAAGGGAAGGATATTATACTTGTTGACATATATGCTCCTAATACAGGAGCACCTAAATATATAAAGCAAACACTAACAGACATAAAGTGAGATATTGATAATAATACAGTAACAGTAGGGGACTTTAACACCCCACTGATATCAATGGATGGATCACATAGACAGAAAATTAATAAGGCAACGGTACTCTTAAATGACACAATAGCCCAGTTGGACTTAATAGATATCTGCAGGCATTTCATCTAAAAACATCAGAATACACATCTTTTCAAATGCACATGTATGTTCTCCAGGATAGATCACATGCTAAGCCACAAAACAAGTCTCAACAAATTTAAGAGGATAAAAATTATATCAAGCATTTTTTCCAACTACAGTGGTATGAAACTAGAAATCAATTACAGAAAGAAAAAAGGGAAAAGAACAAAAACATGGAGACTAAACAACATGCTACTTTGAAACAAATGGGTCAATGCAGATATCAAAGAAGAAGTCAGAATATACCTTGAGACAAATGAAAATGGAACTAAAACTCTCCAAAACCCATTGCATGTAGCAAAAGCAGTTCTAAGAGGGAAATTTATAGTGATACAAGCCTTCCTCAAGAAATAAGAAAAATCTGAAATGAACAACCTAACCCACAACCTAAAGGAATTAGAAAAAGGA